>NC_141002.1:14690203-14980972 GCF_052327205.1 Somniosus microcephalus | reverse complement strand
CCCCCCTCTCTCTCCCCCTCCTCCGATCCCCCCTCTCTCTCTCCCCCTTCTCCGATCCCTCCTCCCTCTCTCCCCCTCCTCCGGTCCCTCCTCCCTCTCTCCCCCTCCTCCGGTCCCTCCTCCCTCTCTCCCCCTCCTCCGGTCCTCCCTCTCTCCCCCTCCCTCTGCCCTCCGATCCCCCCTCCCTCTCTCCCCCCCTCCCTCTCTCCCCTCCGATCCCCCACCTCTCTCCCCTCCGATCCCCTCTCTCCTCCAATCCTCCCTCTCTCTCTCCCCTCCGATCCCTCCCTCTCTCTCTCTCCCCTCCGATCCCCCCCTCTCTCTCTCCCCTCCGATTCCCTCTCTCTCTCTCTCTTCCGATCCCCTCTCTCTCTCTCCTCCGATCTCCCCCTCTCTCCCCTCCGATTCCCCCTCTCTCTCCCCTCCGATCCCCCCCTCTCTCTCCCCTCCGATCCCCCCCTCTCTCCCCTCCGATCTCCCCCCTCTCTCTCTCCACTCCGATCTCCCCCCTCTCTCTCTCCTCCGATCCCCCCTCTCTCTCCCCCTCCTCCGAGCCCCTCTCTCTCACCCCTCTCTCCCCCCCTCCCTCTCTCCCTCTCCTCCGATCCCCCCCTCTCTCTCTCCCCCTCCTCTGATCCCCCCCTCTCAATTTTTCAATTCAATTCAATTCAAATCGCTTTATTGGCATGACAAGGTACATCTTATGTTGCCAAAGCATCGAAAAACATTTATGGTTGAACACATAAACGCAGATCTATCCATTCAGTGTATAAACAGATATATCCGAGTGTATAAATATACATTCATATAATTTGTATATACTCTTTTTTTAGATTTAATGGTTGTCCCTCTGTTTATGGCAAGCTGTAACATAGTGTGCCGCTAAGGTTACACAATTTCTCTGTTCCCCTAGTAGGTATGGGAGTTTTTGGTCGTCATTCAAATTTCTGAATTCAGGGCATATTTTTGTGAATTTTGGGTAGAAATTCTCCCGGATGCCCTGATATTTTCCACAAGCTGTGAGGAAGTGCATCTCTGTCTCCACCACTCCCTGACTGCAGTGAGAGCATATCCTGTCCTCTCTTGGCAGCCGGGTCTGCCTGTGTCTGCCTTTTTCGATGGCCAGGCTATGTTCGCTAAGTCTGTACATTGTCAAGGTTTTTCTCAGTTTCTATCCTTTACCATGGTCAGGTATTCAGCCATGTTGTATTGTCTGTTTAGGGCCAAGTAGCAATTGAGTTTGTTTTGGGTTTTTGTTGTTTCTGCCCAATATGACAGATATTTTTTCTTTTGCTTAGTGACAATTGTGTTGGGTCGAGTTCTCTGTGCTACAATGTCACTGTCCTGGGGCTGGTTATTGTTAGTAGATACTTCACTGAGTCCCAGGACTAGTTGACTGAGGGTATTCTTCTTTATGGTCCTCTCTTGGCATTTCAGGGCTTCGTAATGATAGCAGTGGGGGTTGCTCATTTTTAGGTGTTTCCAAAATTTGGTGGCTCTTTTTTGGATAGTAATTATTAATGGATATTGGCCTAGTTCTGCCCTGCATGCATTGTTTACGGTTTTCCTTTAGGTCCGGAGGATACTTTTACAGAATTCTGCATGTAGGATCTCAATGGGTGTTTGTCCCATTTTGCGAATTCTTGTTGTGTTAGCGGTCCCCACACCTCAGTGCCATAGAGTGCAATTGGTTCAATTACTGATTTAAAAATTTTGAGCCAAATGCTAATTGGAATTTCTATTTGGATTGATTTTTTAATGGCATAGAAAGCCCTTCTTGCTTTCTCTTTCAGTTCATTCACAGCCAGATGAAAATTTCCCATAGAACTGATTTTTAAGCCCAAGTATGTGTAATTAGTGGTTTGTTCAATTTTAGTTGTTCCTAGTGTGAAATTTATTCTGGGTCCCTGATGTCTGGATCTTTGCTGGAACACAAGGACTTTGGTTTTTTGGGGGTTTATTGTCAGGGCCCGGGTCTGACAGAACGACTCTAGCAGATCCAGGTTCTGCTGTAGACCCTCCTTAGTTGGTGACAGCAAAACCAGGTCATCTGCATAGAGGAGGAATTTAACCTTGGATTCATATAGGGTGAGGCCGGGTGCTGTAGATTGTTCAAGTAGTTTTGCCAATTCATTTATGTAAATATTAAAGAGTGTCGGTGAGATGGGCGAGCCCTGCGTCACACCACGCCCCTGTGGGAAGTATTTTGCTTGTTTGTCTCCAATTTTAACTGCACATTTATTGTTTGTATACATTGATTTAATTACATCATATGTTTTCCCCCCTATACCACTTTCAATAAGTTTCAAGAATAGACCGTCGTGCCAGATGGAATCGAAAGCCTTCTGGAAATCTATAAAGCAGGCAAAAATTTTGCTTTTGTTTTGATGAACATGTTTGTCAATTAGGGTCTGCAGGGTGAATATATGATCTGATGTTCGATAGTTTGGTAGGAATCCAATTTGGCTTTTACTCAAGACATTGTGCTCCTCAAGGAAGTTTATAAGTCTTTTGTTTATGATACTACAGAAAACCTTCCCCAGGTTACTGTTTACACAGATGCCTCGATAGTTATTTGGGTCAACTTTGTCTCCACTTTTCTATATGGGCGTTATGAGTCCTTTGTTCCAGATATCAGGGAAGTAACCGACACTAAGAACCAAGTTGAAGAGTTTCAGGATAGCCAATTTCATTTTATCGTCCGTGTGTTTAATCATCTCGCTTAGGATGCCATCTGCACTGCAAGCTTTTCCTGGTCGCAGGTCCTTGAGTTTTTCAACTAGCTCTTTTTCAGTTATTATGGGGTCTAGCGGGTTTTGGTTATCTTTTATGGCAATTCGAGCTTTTCCAGTTTTTCACATATTTGGTATTGCTCTGGGCTTAGTGTGTTTTTCTGGTATAATTTTTCAAAATGGTTTTCCCATGTGTCTCCGTTTTGAATGGCCAATTCGTCGTGTTGTTTTTTGTGTAATGTATTCCAGTTGTCCCAGAAACAATTGGAATCAATGGATTCCTCAATGGAGCTGAGTGTATTCTTAATATACTGCTCTTTCTCGGTTCTGAGTGTGTTTTTGTATTGTGTTAATGCCTGACAATAAGTAAGGCGTAATTCCTCGTTTTCTGGCTGTCTGTGTTTTTGGTTTGATATTTTTCTGAGTTTTTTCCTCATGTTCTGGCAATCGGAGTCAAACCATTTTTCGTAGTTTTTTGTTTTGGGTTTATTCTTGCGAACTTTCAAGTTTGACATTGATGCTAAATTATCAAAAATATTATTTAGGTTGTTCACTGCCCGGTTTATGCCTTCTTTATTGTGTGTGTATGTATTTCCCAGAAAGGTGTCCAAGAGAGCTTGAGTTGATTGATTGCTAATTGCTTTCTGGTATTTTTCCGTGCTGTTTTTGGCCCATCTGTAGGATTTTTTAATGTTGTACAGCTTACTGGGTTGTGTTTCTGTGTTGGTTGTTTCTGTCCTTTTAAGATATGCAGTAATTTGACTGTGATCTGACAGTGTTGTTTGTGGTTTGACTGTGAATGTTCTGAAAGAGGATGGGTCCAGATCAGTAATCATATAGTCTACGGTGCTGATGCCAAGAGGTGAGCAATAGGTGGATCTTCCTAGGTAGTCTCCCATGAACCTACCATTGACAATGTACAGACCCAGGCTTCGACAGAGCTGCAGGAGCTGTTTTCCGTTAGCATTTGTCTGTTTGTCGCAGTTATGTCTGTGTGGATGGGAAGGGAGATCAAAGTGGTTAGTCCCAAATATGTAATTATTCCCCTGATTATTGGTGAAGTCTGGTTCTTCGCCAGTTCTTGAGTTGAGGCCACCACAGATCAACACATTTCCCTGGGCCTGAAATTGGATAATCTCCCTCTCTATGTTGGAGAAGGTGTCCTCTTTGAAGTACGGGGATTCTGTCGGGGGGGATATAGAGTGTGCAAATGAAAACATCTTTCATGCTAGAGATGATGCCCCTCTTAATTTTGAGCCATAAGTGGTTTTCGCCCTTTTTTATAAATTTAATGTAATTCCTAAGCTCTGCTTTAAGCTAAATCAGTATGCCTCCAGATTCTCTGCCCTGGGTTACTCCTGGCAATTTATTGGAGGGGACCACCAGCTCTGTGTACCCAATGGGACAGCCAGTGTGCCCTTCTCCTCTACACCAGGTTTCCTGTAAAAAGATCATATCTAGATCTTTAATCTCATCTAGGAACTCTGGGGTCCCACTCTTCATGCCAAGCATAGAAGAGCGTAGACCTTGGATATTCCAGGTTGAGATATATAAGGATTTCATGCTAAAATTGATCTTTTACTGTGATGGGTTAAAATATGATAAATAGTGATATGTGTTTGTCGTGTCTAAATGGGGAAAAAAGAACATTTCAATTGTCTATAAATGCTGAGGATAATTGGTTACAACTCTTTCTAACAACTAGTCCTTATTTTTTTCTGATCCATAAGGCGGGAGTGGATGCTGCTGATCGCCTGCATTATGTCTCTTAATGGATTGTCTCTGCCTGTGGGATTGCGTACGCCCTGAGCACCTCTCCCTCTGCCTGGCTGCGGGTGGTCCTGTTCCCCTGTAGGACAGGAGTGGTGCAGGTCCGACATTGTTGTTGTGCGTGAGGATCCTCTCTGGTCCCGATTGGTGTGGTGATGGTCTCTGCAGTAGTCCTGGTCTGTATCCCGTTGGTCTTTACTCCCCACTCCGATCCCCCCTCTCTCTCTCTCTCTCTCTCTATCTCCCCTCCGATCCCCCCTCCTCCGATCCCCCCCTCTCTCTCCCCCTCCTCCGATCCCCCCCTCCCTCTCCCCCTCCTCCCTCTCCCCCGCTCGCCCCCTCTCTCTCCCCCTCCTCCGATCCCCCCCCTCCGATCGCCCCCTCTCCCATCCCCCCCCTCCTCCGATCCCCCCCTCTCTCCCATCCCCCCCTCCTCCGATCCCCCCCCTCTCTCCCCCCCTCCTCCGATCCCCCCCTCTCTCCCCCCCTCCTCCGATCCCCCCCCTCTCCCATCCCCCCTCCTCCCATCCCCCCTCCTCCGATCCCCCCTCTCTCCCCCCCTCTCCTCCTCCGATCCCCCCCTCTCTCCCCCCCTCCTCCGATCCCCCCCTCTCTCCCCCCCTCTCCGATCCCCCCCTCCTCCGATCCCCCCCTCTCCCCCCCTCCTCCGATCCCCCCCTCTCCCATCCCCCCCTCTCCCATCCCCCCCTCCTCCCATCCCCCCCTCCTCCGATCCCCCCCTCTCTCCCCTCCCCCCCTCCCTCCTCCGATCCCCCCCTCCCTCCGATCCCCCCTCTCCCTCTCCCCCCCGATCCCCCCCTCTCTCTCTCTCCCTCGATCCCCCCCTCCTCCGATCCCCCCCTCTCTCTCTCTCTCCCCCTCCTCCGATCCCCCCCTCTCTCTCCCCCTCCTCCGATCCCCCCCTCTCTCTCCCCCTCATCTCTCCCCCTCCTCCGATCCCCCCTCTCCCCTCCAATCCGCCCCTCGCCCCTCCGATCCCCCCCTCTCTCTCGCTCCCCTCCGATCCCCCCTCTCTCTCCCCCTCCTCCGATCCCCCCCTCTCTCTCCCCCTCCTCCGATCCCCCCCCTCTCTCTCCCCCTTCTCCGATCCCCCCCCTCTCTCTCCCCCTCCTCCGATCCCCCCCTCTCTCTCCCCCTCCTCCGATCCCCCCCTCTCTCTCCCCCTCCTCCGATCCCCCCCTCTCCCTCTACCCCTCCTCCGATCCCCCCCTCTCTCTCCCCCTCCTCCGATCCCCCCTCTCTCTCTCTCCCTCCTCCGATCCCCCCCTCTCTCTCTCTCCCCCTCCTCCGATCCCCCCCTCTCTCTCTCTCCCCCTCCTCCGATCCCCCCCTCTCTCTCTCTCCCCCCCTCTCTCTCTCTCTCTCCCCTCCGATCCCCCCCTCTCTCTCTCTCCCCTCCGATCCCCCCCTCTCTCTCTCTCCCCTCCGATCCCCCCCTCTCTCTCTCTCCCCTCCGATCCCCCCCCTCTCTCTCTCTCTCTCCCCTCCGATCCCCCCCTCTCTCTCTCTCCCCTCCGATCCCCCTCTCTCTCCCCTCCGATCCCCCCCCTCTCTCCCCTCCGATCCCTCTCTCTCTCTCTCTCTCCCCTCCGATCCCCCCCTCTCTCTCTCTCTCCCTCCGATCCCCCCTCCCTCCTCCCCCCTCTCTCTCTCTCCCCTCCGATCCCCCCCCTCTCTCTCTCCCCTCCGATCCCCCTCTCTCCCCTCCGATCCCCCCCTCTCTCTCTCTCTCTCCCCTCCGATCCCCCTCTCTCTCCCCTCCGATCCCCCCCCTCTCTCTCTCTCTCTCCCCTCCGCTCTCCCCCCTCTCTCTCCCCCCGACCAGCACGGATCCAGAGCCCTTCTCCCACTGGGCTGAGAAAAGGATGGCCGCAACTTCGGGGTAATTGGCTGTAAAGCACTTTGAGACGTCCTGAGGTCATGAAAGGCGCTACAGAAATGCAAGTCCCTTTCTTTTACTTCTTTATTAATGCAGCTTACAGTCAGAGCAGTGGATGAGATCTGCATCTTAAACTATTAGGACCAAAACCAAAGATAAATGTGCGAGCCCTGCGCACTGCTCCACCTCCTGTTGTGCCATATTTTCAATTGATTCTAAACTTGCTGCAACGCTCCACAGGGCCAGTGTTGACCAAGACTCCCTCGCCCATCACATCCACACGGTCCGTGTTAACCAAGACTCCCTCGCCCGTCACATCCACAGGGTCCGTGTCAACCAAGACTCCCTCGCCCATCACACCCACACGGTCTGTGTTAACCAAGACTCCCTCGCCCATCACACCCACACGGTCCGTGTTAACCAAGACTCCCTCGCCCGTCACACCCACACGGTCCGTGTTAACCAAGACTCCCTCGCCCGTCACATCCACAGGGTCCGTGTTGACCAAGACTCCCTCGCCCATCACACCCACATCACACCCACATGGTCCGTGTTAACCAAGGCTCCCTCGCCCGTCACATCCACACGGTCCGTGTTAACCAAGACTCCCTCACCCGTCACATCCACATGGTCCGTGTTAACCAAGGCTCCCTCGCCCGTCACATCCACACGGTCCGTGTCAACCAAGACTCCCTCGCCCATCACATCCACAGGGTCCGTGTTGACCAAGACTCCCTCGCCCGTCACACCCACACGGTCCGTGTTAACCAAGACTCCCTCGCCCGTCACATCCACACGGTCCGTGTTAACCAAGACTCCCTCGCTCGTCACATCCACAAGGAACTGGCTGGGTAACAACTTCATCACATGCTCTCAGGACCTGCTTTAACGCAGGGTTTGGTGGGCCCTGGGGTATGATGTTAATCAGCCCTTAATGTCAGAGTTAGCATAAGGAATGAGTTTAACCAACCGGCGAATGGTGTGAAATCAGGATTACAGTCCCCACCGCTTATAGCGGGCGTGTTGGTGTTAACGCGATTTGCCTGCTGTACGCAGTGGACGGTAAAACCACAAAGGTAAGTAACCAACATATTTTTTTAAAAGCAGGACATCTCACTTAGCAACAGCTTCTTCTAGTTGTTAGCAGTTGGATCCAGAAACTCATCACTAAAATAATCGCACTTTAAAGAGGTGCCAACAGCTGATCAAAACTGCTCGACTTTGCCCGAAATCAGCAGAACCTTTTCAATCGAAAAGTACAGCGCAAGAACTTATTCAACTGCCCAAAATAGCCAGCGCGCTTAATATGTTATAAGCAGTGCCTTTGTATTGGTGCCTGTGGTGATGGCCAACGGTTCGCGCCATTTGGCCGATGTCTGGGATAGCTGTGGTGGGGGCTGTACTCTCACTGCCTCCGTTTATCTCTACCATTCACCAAGGAAATGTTGGTGAGGAGCGACCACATCTACTTCAATGGACCAAAGGGACAGTGTACCAATCGATCCACATGGCAACAGTGGGTGTGTAATCTTTTCACAGATCAGACGGAGTTCTGATGAAAGGTCAGCGACCTTTAGCTCGGTCTCTCTCTCCACAGATGCTGCCTGACCTGCTGAGTGGTTTCCAGCAGCTTCTGTTTGAAATACTTTCACTCTCCGTGCAGGAAACTCTTGTACAGGTCCCGCTGCACACTTGCTCATTTCATGCAGAGTTGACCGGGAGCAATGCACGGTGTGGAGCTGATGGACAGAAGAAGCTTCACTCCCCAGTCTGTGCCAACTTATTAAATCTCAGCCAGGGTGGTGGCATGGGTGCTACATTCGGCCTCAGTATCACCAGAATCAGTCAGAAGGTGGGGTGAGGTGGGGTGGGGTGGGGTGGGGAGACAAGGCTCCTGATTGATGCTCCTGATTGCGATCAAAGTGCGAATGTGCTGGTGAGGGGACAGCTGCAATGCCTTTTCCATGTTTTTTCCCCTCCCCTCCTGAAGATGCCGATGTTTGTCAATTCCCTGGGTACCGGCAGCTCCTCCGGGACCTTGGGGCCAATCGCCAAGTGTGCACCTGAACAGCGAGTCTCAGCCGGTTAAGCAACAGCGGCGGGCACCGCAGCCCAGCGGAATGCTCGCCTGCTATCGATGCGCATGAACTTTCCAGCAGAGGCCACTGGATGACAACCAGGAGGAATTTGGCCAATTTTACCCTCTTTAATCCAGAATTGTTGCAACCAATCTCAACACGTGGTGCCGAGGAGAGATCATACAAGTTCCGTTCAGCCCTTCGTGTTTGTGCTGGCCCTTAACTAGAGCAATCAAAAACTAATCCCACTGCCCCGCTCTCCCCCCCATAGCCCTATAACAATCCCAAACTAATCCCACTGCCCCACTCTTCCCCCCCCATAGCCCTATAACAATCCCAAACTAATCCCACTGCCCCGCTCTCCCCCCCCATAGCCCTATAACAATCCCAAACTAATCCCACTGCCCCGCTCTCCCCCCCCATAGCCCTATAACAATCCCAAACTAATCCCACTGCCCTGCTCTCAGGGCAACGGCATTAGTTTGGGATTGTTACATGGCTATGGACAAGAGAGGATAGGATTGGTTTGGCAGTGAGGCCCTCCAGTCGCGAGCGCTCACTGTCTCTACTCACACCAAATGGTCGCTGGGCTGAGTGTGGAAATGCATCTCAGCAACAGTCAACCTTGTCAAGAGCGGGAGACAACTGGAAATTAAACTCAGCCATTAGGGAATTACGAGGATTTTATTCCACAATTCACAATTCACAATTCAAATCGCTTTATTGGCATGATAAGTTACATCTTATGTTGCCAAAGCATCAAAATACATTTATGGTTTAGCACATAAACGCAGTTCTATTCATACAGTGTATAAACAGGTATATCCCTGAGTGTATAAATATACATTCGCATTGTTTATATATATTCTTTTCTTAGTTTACTGGTTGTCCCTCTGTTCATGGCAAGCTGTAACATAGTGTGCCGCCAGTGTTACACAGCTTCTCTCCTCTCCCAGTAGGAATGGGAGTTTTTGGTTGTCATTCAGATTTCTGAAATCAGGGCATATTTGTGACAATTTTTGGTAGAAATTCTCCCTGATGCCCTGATATTTTCCACAAGCTGTGAGGAAGTGCATCTCTGTCTCCACCACTCCCTGACTGCAGTGAGAGCATATCCTGTCCTCTCTTGGCAGCCTGGTCTGCCTGTGTCTGCCTTTTTCGATCGCTAGGCTATGTTCGCTAAGTCTGTACCTTGTCAAGGTTCTTCTCAGTTTGTTATCCTTTACCATGGTCAGGTAATCAGCTATGTTGTATTGTCTGTTTAGGGCCAAGTAGCAATTGAGTTTGCTTTGGGTTTTTGTTGTTTCTGCCCAATATGTCAGATATTTTTCCTTTTGCTTAGCGACGATTGTGTTGGGTCGAATTCTTTGTGTTACCCTGTCACTGTCCTGGGGCTGGTTATTGTTAGTATTGTTAGTAGTTACTTCACTGAGTCCCAGGACTAGTTGACTCACAGAAATGTTATTCTATTCAGGAAGAATTCCACACATCTGGTCTCTTGCTATTGTTCCCTCTGTGTACAGTTGTAAAGTATTAAATGATTCCCCTGTCACTTACAATATAGTGCATAAAATTCCTGGAACACTTACAGGCCGACATTACCTGGACACTTAGTGAATGCAGGAGATAGTGAATCGTGAGCCAAACAATTATCTTCTGGTACATACCCTCTGGCAGAAGGGCAAGATTAAAGTTTATTGAAGAGACCAGCTAATCTTCTGTAACAATTTTAATAGATAAGAGGTAGACCTTCAGATGAGTGTTTTTAATAAAATAGCACTGTATAGATTTTCAGGCTCAGAACGCCCTGCCTTTGGCCTGTATGTGCAACTCCCCGATCCCTCCACCCCTCCTCGCCCGTCCCTCCTCGCCCCGTCCCTCCACCCCTCCTCGCCCCGTCCCTCCACCCCCCCTCGCCCAGTCCCTCCACCCCCCCTCGCCCCGATCCCTCCACCCCCCCTCGCCCCGATCCCTCCACCCCCCCTCGCCCCGATCCCTCCACCCCTCCTCGCCCCGATCCCTCCACCCCTCCTCGCCCCGATCCCTCCACCCCTCCTCGCCCCGATCCCTCCACCCCTCCTCGCCCCGATCCCTCCACCCCTCCTCGCCCCGTCCCTCCACCCCTCCTCGCCCCGTCCCTCCACCCCTCCTCGCCCCGTCCCTCCACCCCTCCTCGCCCCGATCCCTCCACCCCTCCTCGCCCCGTCCCTCCACCCCTCCTCGCCCCGTCCCTCCACCCCTCCTCGCCCCGTCCCTCCACCCCTCCTCGCCCCGTCCCTCCACCCCTCCTCGCCCCGTCCCTCCACCCCTCCTCGCCCCGATCCCTCCACCCCTCCTCGCCCAGTCCCTCCACCCCTCCTCCCCCGTCCCTCCACCCCTCCTCCCCCGTCCCTCCACCCCTCCTCCCCCGTCCCTCCACCCCTCGCCCCGATCCCTCCTCCCCCGTCCCTCCGATCCCTCCTCCCCCGTCCCTCCTCCCCCGTCCCCCAATCCCTCCTCCCCTGTCCCTCCACCCCTCCTCCCCCGTCCCTCCACCCCTCCTCGCCCCGTCCCTCCACCCCTCCTCGCCCCGTCCCTCCACCCCTCCTCGCCCCGTCCCTCCACCCCTCCTCGCCCCGATCCCTCCACCCCCTCGCCCCGTCCCTCCACCCCTCCTCGCCCCGTCCCTCCACCCCTCCTCGCCCCGTCCCTCCACCCCTCCTCGCCCCGTCCCTCCACCCCTCCTCGCCCCGTCCCTCCACCCCTCCTCGCCCCGTCCCTCCACCCCTCCTCGCCCCGTCCCTCCACCCCTCCTCGCCCCGTCCCTCCACCCCTCCTCGCCCCGATCCCTCCACCCCTCCTCGCCCAGTCCCTCCACCCCCTCCTCCCCCGTCCCTCCACCCCTCCTCCCCCGTCCCTCCACCCCTCGCCCCGATCCCTCCTCCCCCGTCCCTCCGATCCCTCCTCCCCCGTCCCTCCTCCCCCGTCCCCCAATCCCTCCTCCCCTGTCCCTCCACCCCTCCTCCCCCGTCCCTCCACCCCTCCTCGCCCCGTCCCTCCACCCCTCCTCGCCCCGTCCCTCCACCCCTCCTCGCCCCGTCCCTCCACCCCTCCTCGCCCCGTCCCTCCACCCCTCCTCGCCCCGATCCCTCCACCCCCTCGCCCCGTCCCTCCACCCCTCCTCGCCCCGTCCCTCCACCCCTCCTCGCCCCGTCCCTCCACCCCTCCTCGCCCCGTCCCTCCACCCCTCCTCGCCCCGTCCCTCCACCCCTCCTCGCCCCGTCCCTCCACCCCTCCTCGCCCCGATCCCTCCACCCCCTCGCCCAGTCCCTCCACCCCTCCTCGCCCCGTCCCTCCACCCCTCCTCGCCCCGTCCCTCCACCCCTCCTCCCCCGTCCCTCCACCCCTCCTCCCCCGTCCCTCCACCCCTCGCCCCGATCCCTCCTCCCCCGTCCCTCCGATCCCTCCTCCCCCGTCCCTCCGATCCCTCCTCCCCCGTCCCTCCTCCCCCGTCCCCCAATCCCTCCTCCCCTGTCCCTCCACCCCTCCTCCCCCGTCCCTCCACCCCTCCTCGCCCCGTCCCTCCACCCCTCCTCGCCCCGTCCCTCCACCCCTCCTCGCCCCGATCCCTCCACCCCCTCGCCCCGTCCCTCCACCCCTCCTCGCCCCGTCCCTCCACCCCTCCTCGCCCCGTCCCTCCACCCCTCCTCGCCCCGTCCCTCCACCCCTCCTCGCCCCGTCCCTCCACCCCTCCTCGCCCCGATCCCTCCACCCCCTCGCCCAGTCCCTCCACCCCTCCTCGCCCCGTCCCTCCACCCCTCCTCGCCCCGTCCCTCCACCCCTCCTCGCCCCGTCCCTCCACCCCTCCTCGCCCCGTCCCTCCACCCCTCCTCGCCCCGATCCCTCCACCCCTCCTCGCCCAGTCCCTCCACCCCTCCTCGCCCAGTCCCTCCACCCCTCCTCCCCCGTCCCTCCACCCCTCCTCCCCCGTCCCTCCACCCCTCGCCCCGATCCCTCCTCCCCCGTCCCTCCGATCCCTCCTCCCCCGTCCCTCCGATCCCTCCTCCCCCGTCCCTCCTCCCCCGTCCCCCAATCCCTCCTCCCCCGTCCCTCCACCCCTCCTCCCCCGTCCCTCCACCCCTCCTCGCCCGTCCCTCCACCCCCTCCTCCCCGTCCCCCAATCCCTCCTCCCCGTCCCCCAATCCCTCCTCCCCGTCCCCCAATCCCTCCTCCCCGTCCCCCAATCCCTCCTCGCCCCATCCCCTTGTCCCCAATCCCTCCTCGTCCCATCCCTACTCCTGTCCCCCAATCTGTCTCCTCTCTATCCCTCAAGCACATCTAATTGTTTCTTAAACCGATTTATACCGTCTACTTTAACCGTGTGCCCTCATAACTTAATCTCAAACTCTATTATGCTTTGGATGAAAAAAGTTACACCTGACTTCCTCTGTCACTCTTACATTCCTAACCTCCCTTCCCTGGTACTTGAACTTTTCACCACAGTAAACAAATGACTTGGATCAATATCATCGACTCTCTTCACAAGCCTTCAATTTGCTCACCCCGAAGTCTTGCCCAGCTCAACCTCCTTCAACTTTCCTCAAAGCTTAAAAACACATGTAAACTGGATAAGGTGTAAAATCAGCAAGGCAGGAGAACTAACATCCGAGGATTGTTGTTGGGGAAAGCTGCTGTCCACGTCTCCATCCTTTCAGTAACTGTATGAGTGGGTTTCTAGTTCTCAGACAAATGGTGTTGCCACAGTACAAATTGTGTCAGGTTCTCCTGCAAGTGTGTGAAGCACACTTGATGATGGCCTTTCCTGTAGAGGTGACCTCCAAGGAACACTCGCACCCAGGACTCAGAATTGAAACCAGGTTTACACTAATTCGATTCCTTCGATGTTCTATTCCTGCCTAAAGAATGGAGTTACAGAATGTTCAATTAACACAGCCAGTTCACTCCCAGATAGCTTTGTCCCCGAATCCTAGATCCCAAGCTGAAGAAGAGCATTAGTATTAAAGATACCGACATCTGCTGCCCTTAAAGAATAGCAAAGTGGCAGTTCAGCGAAGAGATTAGCTTCTGAAATTCAGTTGAAATCATCCGGGTCGACCTGACTATGCTCACTTCCTTGGACATCAACTAAGCTGA
Source organism: Somniosus microcephalus (assembly GCF_052327205.1). Classification (NCBI taxonomy): domain Eukaryota; kingdom Metazoa; phylum Chordata; class Chondrichthyes; order Squaliformes; family Somniosidae; genus Somniosus; species Somniosus microcephalus. The sequence goes on along the minus strand of NC_141002.1, from coordinate 14,967,359 downwards.
CAGACAAATTTTCTTTCCCCTTCAAAGTAATACCTCCATGAAATTGTATTCTGAACTCTGGGATGGTGGAGATCTCTCTTACTTTCTCCAGTTGACAACCCCCTATTTCACAGCTCAGGAGACTTGGCAGATTGACGTTTGAGGAGGAGGAGGAGGAGGAGGAGGGGGAGGGGGAGGGGAGAGTGAGAGAAGGAAGCACAGCCTGGCGTATCATGTTGTCTTTACTCTGCTTACCTACAAACACTGGGGAGACTTAAAAGCTTTAAAGACTTGGCACAGTCTGTACTTTGAGATATTTTGCATTCTAAATGTGCACGGTTGGAATACTGCGGAATGGAACATTTCGCTCCCTCTATTTTTTGAAAGATCCCACGAGTGGCCACCTCCAAAGTCTTTAAGCAGCACCGGTGACGGAGGACTGATTTCTTTCCTGCTCTGACTTTTTAGTTCCATATTATACCAAAAGAATGATTCTCAGCAAATTGACTGAAATGCAGCCAGCCTTTCTCTCGCTGTGATGTTGACACACTGGTTCAGCTTTCAGAAGACCCACAGCTTTCATCTTCAGCCGCCACTCATCGCTATGAAGGCCACTTAAATACCATCGGAAACTGAATAGGTATTAACCAGTTATTGACGACATTTAAATTGCCTTTGTAGCTTGAATGTCGACAGTGTACTGTGCTGGAAATGGAGCATTGCTCAGTTGGTAATGCTCTCGCCCCGGAGTCAGAGAGTCGTGGGTTAAAGCCCCACTCCAGGACTGGAGCACATAATCTAGGCCGACACCGCAGTGCAGTACTGAAGAGCATAACGTGGTGTTGTCTTATAATCAGGCTCTGTTGGACTGTGTTGGTGGATGTAAATGATCCCATGATGTAACTCCGTGCAGAGCAGGGAGTTCTTCCCCAAAGTCCGAGCCAACATTCCTCCCTCAACTAACAGCGCCGAAACAGATCAACTGATCATTCCTTTCATTTGCCGTTTGTGGGATCTTACTTGGCCGTTCGTTGCCTCCATTAACAGCAACTTTGAATGTAATTCGTTGACTGTAAAACGCTTTGGGAATTCCCAGAGATGTGATACAGTGCAATATAAATACAAGGTCCTCCTTTTAATGAGAGTTTTCAATAAGACATCTAAGTGGGAGACCTAAAATGTTCGTACTCATAATAGCCCTCGCCACTGCAGTGATGTCACTCCATGAAGAAATGCGAGGACCTGAGCTGCTGGAACACACCAATTGCTGGCTCACCAACATCAAAGCTTATATATGCCTCACACAATAGTTTGACCAAAATTTCCAACATACAGCAAACTCTTTTTTATCCGGCACCGACGGGACCGGCGTGGTGCCGGTTGATCAAAAAGTCCGGATTACAGAGCGGTATACTTACTACGGTACGAGAGCCCGTACACGGCCATAGGTGCAGGAGTCCCGGTTACACGGCCACAGATCCAGGAACCCCAGTTACACGGCCACTAATGTAAAAGTAAAACTTACCTGAACCTACTCCTGAATTTTGCTGGTTGAGAGATTTCCGGTTATTTTGGGTGCCGGTTAAGAGAGTTTCCTGTACAAAGCACTGAATTATTTTTTAAAATCAGTATTTTTGAAATAAAATTTCCCTGGTTTGGTTTTGATAGTTTTCAAAAATGTCTCCACGACACTTAAGTCCTTTCACGTTCCAAAAACAAGGAAGTGTGTTTGACACATCACCAAAAGCACTAGGCTTGGATGAAAAAAATAAGAGGCAGCCCTGCACCTTCTGGCTTTATCCCTCTCAGGCTACCCAAACAGTCTCTTCTTGACCCCTTTTCCTTGGAACAATTCACTCCTGAAATCCTCTCCCCCAACTCGGCCCGATTTCACTGGTAGCTACTGGCCATCAGAGATTGGATAGAGTTTGCAATTGCCCCTCCCCTCCCCTCCCCTCCCTCCCATTTCAATGACTGGTGTAGCTTTGGCCACCTTCACTTTTATCGTGCAGAAGGACAACACGTCAAAGTGAAAGGCCTCCAACTAGACATGAAAGGGAAGACGCTGAATCATTTAGCAGGGCAGCTCCTTCAGTGTAAAATACTTGGCCAAATCTCCTTTTTCATGTGTTTCTGGGTGAAATGCAACATCCAAGTAAATCAAGGGATGTTGTAAGAAAATGTTACACAGCTCTCCTTGGTGTCTCCAAGTGAGGATAGGGTTGCCAGACAATTCATGAAGGTGTCCCTTAAAATAAATACTGGTTGTAGCTTCCCCATAGCACACTGGATCAAGATACCGCCCAATAACACCTCCCAGACCAGAATGTCCCAGGTCGATAGGGGTTTGTGAGCTCATCTCAGCCAAGTGAGCAGTTGAGGTAAATAAAACTAATTTCAATGACCCTAGGTTAGGGATGAGGAATAAAAATGAACCCGGGTTCCTGCTCCTATTTGCAGTGATCCCTGCCGGAAAGTTTGTGCGTGTGTCAGCCTTGGCCCAGTGTTAGCTTTGGGGACAAGTCTGACACAAGTACGGGACTGGAGAACATAATCTAGGCTGACACTCCAGTGCAGTACTGAGGGAGTGCTGCACTGTCAGAGGTGCCATCTTTCGGATGAGATGTTAAACCGAGGCCCTGTATGCCTTCCCAGGTGGACATAAAAGATCCCAGATTACTATTTGAAGAGGAGATGGGGTATTTAGCTATTTATGGCTATCGGTGGAGGAGAGGATTGGGCCCTGAGGATCGCCAGTTGAATAACACGCCAACACTCACTGTCTAGACTGACAAAGAATGCACACCTGGGAATATACAAGAGTGGCAGAAGCCAACTGTGCTTCAGCACGAACTGACACTTTCAGCACAAGAAGGGGGAAAGTAGGGGAGAAGAGGGTGGCGCAAAAAACAATGATGAATTGAGGTATTGTCAAGTTGTGCTGAGATATGGTATGGCTCAACACATTCCCCCTCATATGCTCAGAGTGAAAATCTTTATTTCAAGGGCCTTTTGCTGAAAACAGCAGAGTTATCAACAACAACATGTATTTATATAGCGCCTTTAATGTAGTAAAACATCCCGAGGCGCTTCACAGGAGCGTTATCAGGCCAAATGTGACACCGAGCCATATAAGGAGATAGTATGGCAGATGACCAAAAGCTTGATCAAAGAGATATGATTTAAGGAATGTCTTAAAAGGCGGAGAGGCGGAGAGGTTTAGGGAGGGGGTTCCAGGGCTTAGGGCCCAGGCAGCTGAAGGCACGGCCACCGATGGTGGAGCAATTCAAATCTGGGATGCGCAAGAGGCCAAAATTGAAGAAGCGCAGATATCTCGGAGGGTTGTGGGGCTGGAGGAGGTTAGGGAGATAGGGAGGGGTGAGACAATGGAGGGATTTGAAAACAAGGATGAGAATTTTAAAATCGAGGCGTTGCTTAGCCGAGAGCCATTGTAGGTTAGCGAGCACAGGGGTGAAAGGTGAACAGGACTTGGGCAGCAGAGTTTATGGAGGGTGAAAGATGGGAGGCCGGCCAGGGGTGCGTTGGAATAGTCATGTCTGGAGGGAACAAAGGCCTGGATGAGGGTTCCAGCAGCAGATGAGCTGAGGCAGGGTCAGAGTCGGCCGATGTTACAGAGGTGGAAATAGGCAGTCTTAGTGATGGCACGGATATGTGGTCAGAAGGTCAGGCAGCATCGTGGAGAGTAACAGCGTTAACATTTCAAGTTGATGACCGAAGGGTCCCCGACTCGAAACATTGACTGTTTCTCTCTCCACGATGCTGCCTGGCCTGCTGAATGTTTCCAGCGTTTTCTGTTGTTAATTCAGATTTCCAGCATCCACAGTGTTTTGCTATTGTATGTGGTCGGAAGCTCATCTCGGGGTCAAATGTGCACCAAGGTTGTGAACAGACTGGTTCAGGCTCGGACAGTTGTCAGGGAGAGGGGTGGAGTCGGTGGCTAGGGAACGGAGTTTGTGATGGGGACAGAAGGCAATGGCTTCGGTCTTCCCATTATTTAGTTGGAGGAAATTTCTACTCATCCAGTACTGGATGTCGGAGAAGCAGTCTGACAATTTAGAGGTAGTGGAGGGGTTGAGAGAGGTGGTGGTGAGGTAGAGCTGGGTGCCATCAGTGTACATGTGGAAACTGACGCTGTGAAACGAAATGGCTGACCTCTATTGTTGCAATTTTTCCAGTTTGGAACACTCAGACATCCTCACTCGCACTCACCCTCACAAATTCCCATTGAGCATTTCATTCTCGAAGGAAAATGCAATACCTTTTTCAAAAAAGTGTCAGTCAGAACAAATACTTTCAGAGCAGTGGAAAACATCCAATCTTAACATAGGAACAGAAATAGGCCATTCAGCCCTCGAGTCTTTTCTACTTTACGATTAGATCATGGCTGATCTGTACCTCAACCCCACTTACCCGCCCTTGCTCCATATTCCTGGATACCCTTACCCAACAAAGATCCATCCATCTCAGTCTTGAAAGCTCCAATTGTCCCCCAGCATCCACAACCCTTTGGGGGGAAAGAGTGTTCCAGATTTCCGCAACCCTTTGTGTGAAAAAGTGCTTCCTGATTTCACTCTTCAACAGCCTGGCTCTAATTTAAAGATCATGAGTTTCTCTAAAACCCTTATGAAGATCCATTGCTCAATGTCAATCAGATGGTTCTGAATATTACCCCAGAAGATGACCGAGACACTCCAGGGAAGTTGGTGACCGTCAGGGAGACTGGGGGAAGCTTGCACCAGTTCCCGGTGTCAAGAGAGAAAAAATAATGGCTCCAATTGGGAGATCAGCCACAAATGGGAGCACAGGGGAGTAGGAGAGAGTCAGGAATTGAATTAGAAACTTTTGGATAACTTCATTACAAAGCAATAGCAAGTATTCCTTCAAGTCACATTAGTTCTATATGTTATCAATATTGAGTATGAGTGCGGGGAGGAGAGGAAAGCGTTGCCATGTGTTTGCAACATCAATAACATAATGGGATGATTTCCCCGATCACCATTTCTAATGAAATGATAAGCTTGTTCTTTCAGAACAATGTCGCTAAAACAGTTTTCCCACTACATTTACAATGTTGCTACTACAACGACCAGAGGGAATCTTCCCTCACCCCTCTCCTCCAGATGCACTTAATGAAATCATTCTAGAGTTCAGACGGATAATCACAGGATCGTCTATAATCTAGGACGGACAGGGAAACACATGGATGCTTACTGGCTCGTGGTTAAAATAAACTCTCATCGCATTACAATTTGATTCCTCTTTTGCTTTGTGAATGTTTGTGCTCAGCAATATGATGTTACTGTGCGCTGCGGAACAGAAGACTTTTCAGGTTCGGAATAAAAATCGTGCTCCTTGCCCCAACTGCATACATGGCAGTTTTATATTTCGATCACTAGCTGTCCTTGCTCCCTCTGAGAAACATTACTGTTTAAAAGAGAGACTTGCATTTATATGCAACAACAATTTGCATTTATATAGTCAAGTCGTCCTAAGGCACTTCACAGGAGCATTAGCAAATAAACTTTGACACTGAGCAACATAAGGTGATTAGGCCAGGTGACCAAAAGCTTAGTCAAAGAGGTAAGTTTTAAGGAGCATTTTAAAGGAGATGGGGATGTAATGATCAATAACATGTCATTCTATAGTGGACACTAGGTGGAGCCGTAGAGCTGTATATATAAGACTACACTACCCAGCTGTATGTATATTAAGACTACATTACCCATGTGGCACTAGGCTACCCACAAGGCAACAGTCAAGGTGGAAGCCTCTACAGATACTGTACCTAGTCCACATGTGCTCAATAAAAGTGTCTAGCAAAAGCTAGCTGTGTTCATAAGGAGATTAGGCCAGGTGACCAAAAGCTTAGTCAAAGAGGTAGGTTTTAAGGAGCATTTTAAAGGAGGAGGGATGTGTAGAGGCGTGGAGGGGTTTAGGGAGGGAATTCCAAAGAGTTAGGGCCTAGGCAGCTGAAGGCACGGGATCCACAAGAGGCCAGAATTGGAGTGGCACAGAGGTCTCGGAGGGTTGTAGGGCCGGAGGAAGTTAGAGATAGGGAGGGGCGAGGCCATGGAGGGATTTGAAAACAAGGATGGGAATTTTAAAATCGAGGCGTTGCTGGACCGGGAGCCAATGTAGGTCAGCGAGCACAGGGGTGATGGGTGAACAGGACTTGGTATGAGTTAGGATACAGGCAGCATAGTTTTGGATGAACTCAAGTTTACAGAGGGTGCAAGGTGGGAGGCCGGACGGAAGAGCTTTGGTCAAAGAGTTTCACAACCTCAAGACGTCCCGAAGAGCTTAAGAGCCAAATTAACACTTTGTTTTAAAATATAAGAATCGCGGCAGCCAATTTGCGCACAGCAAGGCTCCACAAACAGCATTGTGATCATGATCAGCTAGTCTGTTGGTTGAGGGATAAATATTGGCCAGGGGAGAATCACAGAATGATACAGCACAGAAAGAGGTAATTTGGCCCCATCATGCCGTGTTTTTCTTTGAATCGTGTCATGGGATCTTTTACGTCCACCTGAGGGGGCAGGCGGAGCCTCGTTTTAACATCTCATCCGAAAGGCAACGCAGCTGCCTCAGCACGGCCCTGGGAGTGTCAGCCTGGATTTTGTGCTCAAGTCTCTGGAGTGAGACGTGAACCCACAACCTTCTGACACACAGGCAATCCACGGCTGACACTTTAATTTAGCACGTTAATTGCTTCCAGTAGCACACCACTTAACACCTTGGCCTGTGTGTGTCATTTTAAATCATTAAAAATAACTGGGTCAACAACTGTTAAAGTTTGGCATTGGCGGCTGTGCCTTCAGCCACCCAGGACCCACACTCTGGAATTCCCCCGCTAAACCCTGCTGTCTCTTCACCTCTATCTCTTTAAAGACCACCTCTTTCACCAAGCTTTTAGGTGCCCCTCCTAATAACTCCTGCTTTGGCTCCACATACTTTTTTTCTTCCTGATTAAGCGCATCTTGGGACAAAAGATGCCACATAAATGCAAATTGTTGTTGTGTTGTTGAAGGAATTTTATATGAATATAGTGAGCAGGCCACTACCACAGGAAATTAAATCCCAAAGGATTTTTGTTTGTGTTAAATGTTTAATCTTGTAATTTGCATTGCTACAATCAGCATTGATGACTGGGTACAGTAGTGTAGTGGTTATGACTTGAGCACAAAAATCCAGGCTGACACTCCTAGTGTTACGTTATGTTATTGGACTAGTAATCCAGAGGCCTGGAATAATAACCCAGTGAATGCAAATTCAAATCCCACCGTGACAGTTTAAGAATTTGAATTCAATTAATAAAAAACTGGCGTCAGTAAAAGTGATCATGAAGCTGCCAGATTGTCGCAAAAACCCAACAGCTTCACTAGTATCCTTTAGGGAAGGAAACATGCCGTCCTTTCCCGGTCTGGTGTACATGTGAGTCCAGTCTTACACCGACATGACTGACGATTCACATCCCTCTGAATTGGCCGAGCAAGCCACTCGGTTGGATCAAACCGCTCTGCAGTGGTTCAAGGCGGTAGCCCACCACCACCTTCTCAGGGCAACAAGGGATGGGCAATAAATGGTGGGTCATCCCGAGAATGAAGCAAAAGAAGAACTAGGAGCAGGAATAGGCCACTTGGCCCCTTGAACCTACTCGGCCATTCAATAAGATCATGGCTGATCTTGGGCTCAAAGCCACTTCCCAGCCCGCTCCCCATAGCCCTTCACTCCCTTATCTTGCAAAAATCTGTCTAGCTCCACCTTAAATGTATTTAATAACCCAGCCCCACAGCTCTCTGGGGCAGAGAATTCCACAGATTTACGACCCTCAGGGAAGAAATTCCTCCTCATCTCAATTCTAAAAGGGCGGCCCTTTATTCTAAAACTGTGCCCCCGCGCTCTAGATTTCCCCATGAGGGGAAACATCCTCTCTGCATCTACCTTGTCGAGCCCCCTCAGTATCTTGTATTATGTTTCAATAAAATCACCCCTCATTCTTCTAAATTCCAATGAGTATAGGCCCAACCTGCTCAACCTTTCCTCATAAGTCAACCTCCTCACCTCTGGAATTAACCCAGTGAATCGTCTCTGAACTGCCTCCAATGCAAGTATATCCTTCCTTAAATAAGGAGACCAAAATTGTACGCAGTACTCAAGGTGTGATCTCACCAATAACCTGTACAGTTGTAGCAGGGCTTCCCTGCTTTTATACTCCAACCCCTTTGAAATAAAGGCCAACATTCCATTTGCCTTTTTGATTACTTGCTGCACCTGCATGCTAACTTCTTGTGTTTCATGCACAAGGGCACCCAGGTCCCTCTGAACTGTTGCATTTTGTAATCCCTCACCATTTAAATAATAATTTGCTTTTTTATTTTTCCTGCCAAAGTGGATAACCTCGCACTTTCCCACATTATACTCCATCTGCCAAATGTTTGCCCACTCACTTAGCCTGTCTATATCCTTTTGCAGATTCTTGGAGTCCTCTGCACAACTTGCTTTCCCACCCATCTTTGTATCATCCGCAAACTTGGCTACATTAATGACTTGGATGAAGGGACCGAGTGTAATGTAGATTGTAAATAGTTTAAAGCCAAGGCCACACAGGGTAATACTAGAGTTGCCAACCCTCCAGGGTTGTCCTGGACACTCCGGGAATTAAAGATGAATCTCCTGGTCACTACTGCGAGCAAACCAGGAGAAAATAAATCACAGGAGCCTTAAAAGGAAGTGTGTATGTTGTTTTTGTTTTCTTTAAACACTTTCATTTATTAGTTATAAAAATATTGGAGATGGGACAAAAAAAAGGTTGTTTGACTGAGCGGGGCAGTTGGCATGTGATGGAAACCTTCCAGGAATTCGCCCAACTAAAGTCGGCAACCCAAGGTAATTCTCAAAAGAAAGTCATCAGCTCGGAGACTAGACAGGTTGGCTGCAATGGGCTTGACGAGGTGCGAGGGGTTTAGATGCCCGGCCTGTGAATTGTTTGAATAGCTGGAGCCATTGCCTTCAATCTGTTTGAATACAGTGGGGACAGTGTCCCGTGGACACCCACTTTTACAGATATTTCAAAAACCCTGATAGGACATTCTAACGTCGAGATGGTCCATCATCAGCACCGCCTACAGGCATAACAGGCACTGCATGGAATGTTCTGGACCACCTACCATCTTTAATGGACAGAAACACATTCCATGTGCAAAATATATACATTTATAGAAGAGAGCGAGCTTCAGAGTTGATATACATTTGTTCACTTTATGTTTTGATTGAATGCACTTTAAGCAGGCTCTGTGCTGGCTTTCAATTCAGGGAAAGCGCATTAACCTTGAGCCTTCCTAATGTATGACCGAGTGGGAAAACCACCCACACCCTCCTACAGAGTTATGCTCTTATCGACTGAAGACCATTGAGCTCCAACAATATAAAACAAGCTCAGAGTCTGGACGGCAGGGATTCCTAGCAGAAAAATCAGGTCCTTGACAGTATCTTGTCCTTCAGTTGCAAAAACCAAAGGCATTTCTTTTATGCACAGTTGTGTTCAATATGGGGATGAATGGAATGTGTGTTTTGTTTTTCTTTTACTGAAAAACAGGATAATTCTATTTTTCTTTGTACTGAATGACGCACTAGCAAGATCTCACATTCCCAAGTCACACTCTCCCACTATTTCATTAGGTAGTCATCAAAGGAGTTTGAAGCTTCTCCATTTTTTTTGACTGCACCCCTGCAAATGTGCTTCAGGATGTTTTCCTATGGTAAAGGCACCGTATGAATGCAAGTTGCTGTTGTCATCAACGGTTCGCAAGTCCTGCAGAAGATTTCTCAGGCACTTCCACTCCCCATAAAGGTCATGAGGGGACTTCTCTGCGGGTGATAAACTGAAGCCAGTTATTGAAGGATTGCCTTCGCTCGTTAAATTCTTCATCACGCAACGCCAAAACAAATCGCTCAACCTTCCTCAGATGTTTAATCTCCAAAGCCTGATTTGCAGGTTGTGCTCCACACACTCAACTGGAGAAGGGCCGCTTCACCGGAGCAAACCCTTCCATCTGAACAAAGATTGCACTACAACAGACATTTGCATTCCTGGCGCTCTGTATGCCCCTCTCCTTTCTGAGTGAGATTAATAACTGTTACCGATTGTTTCACTAAAGAGTAAGACACGTAGTGGTTGCAGCATTCTGTAAGCACCATCAATAATCTTACAGCTCGCAGAACAGATAACTCACGTGTATTTAACTTGTGCGGCACACAATATTGAACTTATTTACAGAAGTATTTGGCATTCCGCAAAGGATGCAGCCGGAGAATAAACAGCACATCTGAAGTGATAAGATCACGACAGTCCCCTGGTTCTTGCAGTGCTAGCGAATTATGGTCAACACAATTAGAGATACAGGGAGCGGAGAGCTGCTGAAACACAAATCGGACCTCACATGCAAGATATTTAAAAGTTGGAAGGCCTTGAGCCAAGTCAGAAAAGCTAATTATCGAAGGATTTCCACCGCTCATTAAATTGAACATCGCTCAACCTTCCTCAGAGGTTTGATCTCCAAAGCCTGATTTGCAGGGTGTGACACTCAAATGGAGAAGGGTCACTTCACAGGAGCAAACCCTTCCATCTGAATGGAGACTGTTTTACCAGGACATTTGCATTCCATGTACCCCTCCTTTCTGAGTGAGATTAATAACCATTACAGTTTGTTTTACTAAAAAGTGAGGAGGGAAAGATGTGGAAATTCTCAGCAAATAAAATTAAAGCCCCTTTCTAAAGGACAAACGCGGGGAGACTGGGTCCTGCGGTGTACAGGGGAAAGTCATCCAAAGGACTGATTCCGAGTTGGACGTGTGCCAAACCAGTATGAGTTTAAGATGGACAAGTGCAATATTCACACGGAGTCATACTCGGGCTGGGTATGTGCCTGACCAGAAATCTGAACTTTTTAATTTTTTTATAAACGGCTCAGTGTGGGATGAGTGACTCCAACATTCATTTGAACCAATGCCCACGGACAATGTGTCACAGAAATGAGAACCTAGCAAACTCACAAAAGCTGACAACAACTCCAAATAAAAAGATGACAATTCAAATGACAACCCAACAACTCAGCCCTGAACACAGGCCTATGAGCAGGGCCCATTGTTTTACAGTACATAAGAACATAAGAAATAGCAGCAGGAGTAGGCTATCATCCAAATTCAGTACCCTGTCCCTGCCTTCTCTCCATATCCCTTGATCCCTTTAGCCTTAAGAAATATATCCAACTCCTTCTTGAATATATTTAATGAATTGGCCTCCACTGCCTTCTGTGGTAGAGAATTCCACAGGTTCACCACTCTCTGGGTGAAGAAATTCCTCCTCATTTCTGTCCTAAATGGCTTACCCCTTATCCTTAGACTGTGACCCCTGGTTCTGGACTCCCCGGCCATCGAGAACATCCTTCCTGCATCTTCTCCCTCAACTCCATCTTCCCGCACTATCCCCTGTATTTGGATTTCCAGAAGGCATTCGACAAGGTGCCACATAAAAGGTTACTGCATAAGATAAGAGCTCACGGAGTTGGGGGTAATATATTAACATGGATAGAGAATTGGTTAACTAACAGAAAGGAGAGGGGATAAATGGGTCATTTTCCAGTTGGCAAACGGTAACTAGTGGGGTGCCACAAGGATCGGTGCTGGGGCCCCAACTATTTACAATCTACATTAATGAATTGGATGAAGGGATCGAGTGTAATGTAGCCAAGTTTGCGGATGATACAAAGTTGGGTGGGAAAGCAAGTTGTGCAGAGGACTCCAAGAATCTGCAAAGGGATATAGACAGGCTAGGTGAGTAGGCAAACATTTGGCAGATGGAGTATAATGTGGGAAAGTGCGAGGTTATCCACTTTGGCAGGAAAACTAAAAAAACAAACTATTATTTAAATGGCGAGAGATTACAAAATGCGACAGTTCAGAGGGTCCTTGTGCATGACACACAAAAAGTTAGCATGCAGGTGCAGCAAGTAATCAAAAAGGCAAATGGAATGTTGGCCTTTATTTCAAAGGGGTTGGAGTATAAAATCAGGGAAGTCCTGCTACAACTGTACAGGGTATTGGTGAGACCACACCTGAAGTACTGCGTACAGTTTTGGTCTCCTTATTTAAGGAAGGATATACTTGCATTGGAGGCAGTTCAGAGACGATTCACTAGGTTAATTCGAGAGATGCGGGTTTGACTTATGAGGAAAGGTTGAGCAGATTGGGCCTATACTTATTGGAATTTAGAAGAATGAGAGGTGATCTTATTGAAACATATAAGATACTGAGGGAGCTCGACAGGGTAGATGCAGAGAGGATGTTTCCCCTCATGGGGAAATCTAGAACTCGGGGGCACAGTCTCAGAATAAAGGGTCGTCCTTTTAGAACCGAGATGAGGAGGAATTTCTTCTCTCAGAGGGTTGTAAATTTGTGGAATTCTCTGCCCCAGAGAGCTGTGGAGGCTGGGTCATTAAATACATTTAAGGTGGAGATAGACAGATTTTTGCAAGATAAGGGAGTGAAGGATTATGGGGAGCGGGCGGGGAAGTGGCTTTGAGCCCAAGATCAGCCGGAAAGCCCTGCAGCGGGTAGTCAAAACTGCCCAATGCATTACCGGCACCCGGCTACCGACCATAGAGCACATATACCAGAAACGCTGTTTACGGAGGTCACGGTCCATCATCAAAGACCCTACCCACCCCAGCCACAGTCTGTTCGCCCTCCTGCCATCTGGGAGACGCTACAGATGCATTCGCACCCGTACGACCAGATTTAGGAACAGCTTCTTTCCCAGGGCTGTCATCCTACTGAACTCCACAAATAAACTCTAAAGCCTGCACATCTGCCAATGCACTTTATTATGGTTATGTTTATGTTAATGTATTACAAGCCAAATGTATGTTGAATGTTTAAATGTCTTAATCTAAATGTACACTCTCGGGAGCCGCAAGCCTACATTTCGTTGTACTGCACTTGTGCACTAACAATGACAATAAAGTTGATTTGATTTGATTTGATTTTGATTTGATCTTATTGAATGGCGGAGCAGGCTTGAGGGGCCAAGTGGCCTATTCCTGCTCCTATTTCTTATGTTCTTATGCCTCGATTCCCTTAACAACCAAAAATCTATCGATCTCAGCCTTGAATAAACTCAACAACTGAGCACCCACAGCTCTCTGGATTAGCGAATTCCAAAGATTCACAACCCTCGGAGTGAAGAAATTTCTCATCTCAGTCCTAAATGGCCGACCCCTTATTCTGAGACTATGACCCCTGGTTCTAGACTCCCCAGCCAGGGGGAACATTCTTCCTGCATGTACCCTGTCAAGCCCTGTCAGGTTCTTATATGTTTCAATGAGATCACCTCTCAGTCTTCTAAACTCCAGAAAGTATAGGCTCAATCTACTCAATTACAGTGACAAAGCTAAATCCATGGCACTCCACAATTGTCACCAGCTTTATTGTTTGCCTGTCCTTGGGGGCTGGGAATTTTCCCGCTTGGCCGCAGTAAACCAATGCCCTGATGGGCGAGGTGCTCCAACAAGCAGCACAAAGCTGTGCTAGTGAGCAGGGTGATAGTGGCTGATTAAATTTCACCCTGCATAGTCTGGCAGGCATTGACCCAAAAAAAAAATACAACCTTGAGATAACCATCGCTACAAATAAAACTGACACAATGGATCGGGGCAGTCACACTGTTGAGTTAATGATATCACTACCTCATGCCGTTAATCTAGCGATATCTTGGAGGCTGCATCTTTGAATTGGATTTTCTACATCACACCTGTAATGAAGAGAGTTAGTAAGATGCTGTGATGAGGGATAGGGAGCCTAGAGGCTTTTCTAGATGGATGGGGAAATTGCTCTTCCTCGTCCTTATTTTAACTCGTGTGATCACACCAGTGTCCGTGAAAACAAGTTTTATATACTCCAGTAATCAAAAACTGTTCAGTGAAATTCAAACTCAGATTCTTATTTGTATTTGACTTACTAAATGTTGTCCATAAAGGAGATATATCATAGCTATTATCAGACTCAGTTATACACTCATAAAAGCATAGGAAGTGCAGCGTACTTGTAAATCATCTAAATCAATCTAACTAAACAGAAAAGAAAGATCCTTTTTTCCTCCCCCCGTGTTTTATTCAGTTGCTGAGTCACTTCACCTTGGAAGGTTAGCCCAGGGAAAGGGAGGCAAATATCAGCCAATACATTTTTCTTGAAAACTTTGGCTGCGAATGTCCTCAGAGATTGCTCGCACTCCTCTGCCGTGACTTTGTAGAATCATAGAATCGTGCAGCACAGAAGGAGGCCATTGCTGGCCCGATGAAAGAGCTATCCAATTAGACCCACTCCCCTGCTCTTTCCCTATAGCCCTGCAAATTTTTCCTTTTCAGCTTTATATTAAATTCTCTTTTGAAAGCTACTATTGAATCTGCTTCAACCATCCTTTCAGGCAGTGAAATCCAGATCACAACAACTCACTGCGTATATAAAAAAAAAATTGTCCTCATCTCCCTTCTGGTTCTTTTGCCAATTACAGGAAACTTTGGTTTATCCGGAGGTTGTATGTCCGGAAACCTCGATCTAACGGCAGAACTCAGCAGCCGTTTTGGTTAGGTTTTTTTTCTTCTAGCATTTTTTTTTTATAAAACAGTCAGGCTCTGGAAAGCGTCTCTGTTGCTTAGCAACAGCTTCAGAGACGCTTCCAAGGTACGGGCCGAGTGTTTACAAGCTGTTGCTAAGCAACAGTGTTTGTTGTCAGATACGGAGATGAAAACCTCCGTATCCTTCAACATTAGCGCTGGTCTATCCGGAAGTTTTGATAGATCGGCAGCAGCTCGGTCCCGTCGGTGCCGGATATCGCGAAGTTTCCTGTATCTTAATTCTGTGTCGTCTGGTTACCGACCAACCTGCCAGTGAACACAGTTTCTCCTTATTTACTCTATCAAAACCATTCATGATTTTGAACAGCACTATTAAATCTCCCCTTAACCTTCTCTGCTCTAAGGAGAACAATCCCAGCTTCTCCAATCTATCCATGTAACTGAAGTCCCTCATCCCTGGTACCATTCTAGTAAATCTCCTCTGCACCCCCTCCAAGGCCTTGACATCCTTCCTAAAGTGTGGTGCCTAGAATTGGACATTGAGGCCTAGCCAGTGATTTTATAACTTCCTTGCTGTTACACCTGGCCAGAGGCGCGGTGGAATCCCCATTGACAAGGGGTGTCGGCCGCAGTTCCAGCGGTGGAGCAGGAGCAGCTCCGATGAAATTTCCCACCATTGTCGAGATCCCCGCGGGTATCACCCAGTGTAATATAATCCGTACGGAACAGGAGGACTCATCGCGATTCCTAGTCGGTCAGTCAGCTGATCTCAGTCGGGAGCAGTTGGCGTGCTGCCATTTGCCTTTGGAGTTGCCAACTGTGGGTGTATTCCCAGAGGTTTCGTCACGTGACCTCCCACCTCCAATGGCCCTGCCCAGTCAAACAGCATTTTTATTCCCCCCATCTCCAATATTTTTATAATAACTAACAAAACACACAACAGTATTTGACAGTGGGCACTCCAACTGATTTTTTTTCCCCTCCACTCTCCAACCCAGGGCAAATAGGGTTGCCAACCCTCCTCTCCTTAGAGAAGAGAAGGTTAAGGGGCGATTTGATAGCTGTGTTCAAAATCATGAATAGTTTCTACAGAGTAAATAAAGGAGAAACTGATTTTACTATGAAAGAATCTTCTTTTTTCAATGCCCCTATGATTTTTCTCTCGAGTTGCTTGCAGCGACTCCGGGGGAGGAATCTCCAACCGCCGGAGATCCCGGGGGGGAATCCCCAACCTCCGGAGGCACTTCCACTTTAATGGATTCTCCGGATATGGGTAACGAATAATCCAGAGGACGGGGAGTTCAAATCCCACCGCGGCAGTTTGAGAAATCAAACTCAGTTTGAAACAATCTGGAAATAAAAAGCTGGCGTCAGTAAGTGACCCTGAAGCTGTCGGATTGTCGTGAAAATCCAACTGGTTCACCAACGTCCTTCAGGGAAGGAAACCTGCTGTCCTTACCCGGTCCGGCCTAGAAGTGACTCCAGTCCCACCTCAATGTGGTTGACTCTTAACTGCCTCCTGAAGTGGCCGAGGAAACAATGGACAATAAATGCGGGCCTTTCCAGTGATACCCAAATCCCAAGAATCAGTAAAAGGCTTTCAAAGAGGCAAGAATCTAACTACCTTTTCATTTCCAAATCTTTTCAAACAGAATTCAAGTTCTCAAACTGCTTTTGAAGAGAGTCTGTTTGATACCTACAGAGAATTAGCTAAGCCAGCTAACCTCCATAATTGGTGAGTAAAAGGGAACGATCCATCAGAAGCAATATAGCATTGTTAGTATTCAGAATGTCCCAGGGCCCTTTACAGAGACACAGCGCAATGAATAGAACCCCAGCGAGGGCAGAGAGTTTAAAAGGATGACTAAAGCCTTGGGTGAAAAGATGTGCTTTGAGAACATTTTTGAAGTTGGAGAGAAGCAGAGAGGAGCAGGGATTTAGAGAGGGAGGGAGGGAGGGGAACAGGGATTTAGAGAGGGAGGGGGGGAGGGAGGGGGGGGAGGGGGCAGAGAGGAGCAGGGATTCAGGGAGGGAGGGGAGCAGGGAGGGAGGGGAACAGGGATTTAGAGAGGGAGGGAGGGAGGGAGGGGGCAGAGAGGAGCAGGGATTCAGGGAGGGAGGGGAGCAGGGAGGGAGGGAGGGAGGGAGGGAGGGAGGGAGCAGGGAGGGAGGAGGGGGAGAGGAGCAGGGAGGGAGGGAGGGAGGGGGAGGGATTTAGAGAGGATGGGGCAGAGGGGAGCAGGGATTTAGGGAGGGAGGAAGCAGGGATTTAGCGAGGGAGGGAGGGAGGGATGGATGGATTTAGGGAGGGATGGATTTAGGGAGGGAGGGAGGGATGGATTTAGGGAAGGAGGGAGCAGAGGTGTAGGGGTTTAGGGAGGCTCCATACGAACCTCCTCTCACCCTATCCTTTACATAATATTTACTACACAGAAACCGGCCATTTGGCCCAACAGCTCCAAGTTGGCGTTTATGCTCCACACGAACCTCCTCCCACCCATCTTCATCTCATCCAATCAACATATCCTTCTATTCCTTGCGCCCATAAGAATAAAATAAGGCGAGGTATAAAGCGGGCTTCAGCCCTGAACCACCCTCCTCACCCGCCGGGTTAGGTTAAAGTTACCCCCTAATTTTGCATGTGGCACTTATCTCACTTCCCCGCCACCCCCGACCAATGCCTGCGGCCGTCCCCCCCCCCCCCGACCAATGCCTGCGGCCCTCCAGTGTCTTCTCCCCCCCCCCGACCAATGCCTGCGGCCCTCCAGTATCTCACGCCCAGTTGCTCTCTCTTCATGAGTCGGCCTAGAAACTGAAAGCCAGGCTGTTCAACTATGGCGACATCATATCCTAGTCCCGTCATAACCTCGCCCGACATCTGCACACTGCAACTTCCAACAAGAGTCACGGGACAACGTGCAAAATCAGGAACTCGGACTGACTTTACCCCCTTCGTACTCCAAGGGCATGGAGGCTCAGATCAGTTAACTTGGCAGAGTGGCGACTGAATCTGAGCCCTTCTCATCTACATGGGAGCCCAGTGGGGAGATTCTGGTGCAGTAACATAACCATTACCTACTATTCTATGTAGTAATGGTTAGACTTTGCTAGCTCCTCAGGGTAGAAAAGAAGAAATAGTTTGTAACTCTAATGTGAAAACTACGAATTAATATATTTTAGTGACTCATTTTTTGATTTTTTTTTTTGTCAGCTGCGGAGTTTTCTACCTCCCTTTGGTAGTTCCAGACACGCATTCCTTGAAGGCTCCAAATAAAGCTCATCGATTTGAAAAGGGCAGGCTGATAAATTGCTGCAAAATAGTAACCGGAGCTTCATGAATTTAAAGAAAGAGTTGCTCAATTCAATAAAGATGCTGTGATCAGACAAGTATCTGAATGAAATAAAAACAGAAAATGCTGGAAATACTCAGCAGGTCAGGCAGCATCTGTGAAGAGAGAAACAGAGTTAACGCTTCAGGTCGATGACCTTACGTCAGGGGAGATGATGAAAGGTCATCGACCTAAAACGTTAACTCTGTTTCTCTCTTCACAGATGCTGCCTGACCTGCTGAGTATTTCCAGCATTTTCTGTTTTTATTTCAGATTTCCAGCATCTGCAGTATTTTCTTTTTGTAGAAGTATCTGAATGTGTCATCTGTACAGCATGGTCTGTACTTGGAATAAGGGCTTGGCTTCCTCAAGCAAACTGCCCGACAACCAACCAAACCATCGTCACAAAAACCTAGCGGGTTAACCTGGGACGTTGCTTCAGTGAGGATCGCTGTTTTTTCTTTCCATTACTGAAGTAGTGTGGTAGCATTAAAGGCGTTGTTATCCTGCTCAATATTACAGAAGTGCTTCATTCAAATGTGCAGGCTCAAATTGGTACTGACTTGACATTCTCACTGAGAAAGGTAATAGATGGTTAATTTGGAAAATGGAAAAAATGTCACTGTGGAACGACTCACAATGTCGGCCGTGGCTCAGTGGGTAGCACTCGCGCGCCTCCGAGTCAGAAGGTTGTGGGTTCAAGCCCCACTCCAGAGACTGGAGCGCAAAAATCTAGGCTGGCACTCCCGGTGCAGTACTGAGGGAGTGCCGTACTGTCAGAGGTGTCGTCTTTCGGATGAGATGTTAAACCGAGGCCCTCTCAGGCGGACTTCAAAGATCACATGGCACTTCTTTCGAAGAGCAGGGGAGATCTCCCGGTGTCCCGGCCAATATTTATCCCTCAACATCACTAAAGCAGTTTTTCTGGTCATTATCACATTGCTGTTTGTGGGAGCTTGCTGTGTGCAAATTGGCTGCTGCATTTCCTACATTACAACAGTGACTACACTTCAGAAAGTGCTTCATTGGCTGTCGTTTGGATGTCATGACCGGCAGAAATGCAAGTCTTTCTTTCTCCCAAGGTCAAATTTAAGGCATGCTGTTAGAGCACAACAGAAGAAGCTTTACTCTGCATTTAACCTGCACTAAAAGCTGACCGAAGGAGTAGGTAAATAATGAGTGTTCTTTAAATGGAAAAGTGTTTCATCTCTGCCTTAACAAGTGGCAAAATTGCTAAGAGAGAGTGTTTAAAAAGAAACCATACTGACGAAACGCTTCCAGAAATGATAAAACAGCAAAAAAGAGTTCGTGCTCATGCCTCGCTGTCTACATTTTGTAAGGCATTGCTTGCCAATGACAAGTGTAAATTGGCAGTGCAAGCGAGCCTGTTAATTGGCAAGTGTGAGTCCAGTCTCTTCACCTACGGCCTGCTGAATCAGCCAGTGCTGGCGTTTCCAGGCTTTCCATGGCAGTAATCACCAGGCCCACTGGTTTACCCTAACAGAATCAGTCCAATTCGGTTTGTATCCTACCGAATTATTGGGATTTTTGTTGCTCTAATGGAGATTGTATCCACGATTCTGGGCCTTCTTACATTTAAATGGGGAAACCAGGGGCGTTGCTTTAATGTACAGAAAGGCTGCTATGCTCCATAATCAGAAGCACTGATTTACGTAAATGGACGAGTCAATTCCATTTTTATTACACCGGATTCATAGATTTTTTGGGCATTGCAATTCTTTCCACATTCCATAGGAACATAGAAGATAGGAGCAGGAGTCGGCCATTCGGCCCCTCGAGCCTGCTCCGCCATTCAATGAGATCATGGCTGATCATCCAAACTCAGTACCCTGTCCCTGCCTTCTCCCCATATCCCTTGATCCCTTTAGCCTTAAGAAATATATCCAACTCCTTCTTGAATATATTTAATGAATTGGCCTCCACCACCCTCTGTGGCAGAGAATTCCACAGGTTCACCACTCTCTGGGTGAAGAAATTCCTCCTCATCTCAGTCCTAAATGGCTTACCCCTTATCCTTAGACTATGACCCCTGGTTCTGGACTCCCCGGCCATCAGAAACATCCTTCCTGCATCTAGTCTGTCCAGGCCTGACAGAATTTTATAGGTTTCGATGAGATCCCCTCTCAATCTTCTAAACTCCAGTGAGTATAAGCCCAATCGACACAATCTCTCCTCATACGTCATTCCTGCCATCCCAGGTATCAGCCTGGTGAATCTTCGCTGCACTCCTTCCATGGCAAGAACATCCTTCCTCAGATAAGGCGACCAAAACTGCACACAATACTCAAGGTGTGGTCTCACCAAGGCCCTGTACAACTGTAGCAAGACACCCTTGTTCCTGTACTCGAACCCTCTTGCTACGAAGGCCAACATACCATTTGCCTTCTTAACCGCCTGCTGCACCTGCATGCTTACCTTCAGCGACTGGTGCACAAGGACACCCAGGTCTCTTTGCACTTCCCCTTCTCCCAATCTATTGCCATTCAAATAATAATCTGCCTTCCTGTTTTTCCCACCAAAGTGGATAACCTCACATTTATCCACATTATAGTGCATTTGCCATGTTTCTGCCCAATCACCCAACCTGTCCAAATCGTACTGGAGTTTCACGACATCCTCCTCACAGCATACCCTCCCACCCAGCTTTGTGTCGTCTGCAAATTTGGAGATACTACATCCAATTCCCTCGTCCAGATCATTAATATATATTGTGAACAGCTGGGGTCCTAGGACCGATCTCTGCGGTACCCCACTAGTCACTGCCTGCCACTCGGAAAACGACCCATTTATTCCAACTCTTTGCTTTCTATCTGCCAACCAGTTCTCTATCCAAGTCAATACCTTGCCCCCAATCCCATGTGCCTTAATTTTGCAAGCTAATCTCTTATGCAGGACCTTATCGAAAGCCTTCTGAAAGTCCAAATACACCACATCCACTGGTTCTCCCTTATCTATTTTACCAGTTACATCCTCAAAATTCCAGTAGATTAGTCAAGCACGATTTACCTTTTGTAAATCCATGTTGACTTTGTCCGATCCAGTCACTGCTTTCCAAGTGCTCTGCTATTACATCTTTTATAATGGACTCCAGCATTTTCCCCACTACCGATGTCAGGCTTACCGGTCTATAATTCCCCGCTTTTTCTCTGCCACCTTTTTTGAATAGTGGGGTAACATTAGCTACCCTCCAATCCATGAGTACCGTTCCAGAGTCTACCCTAGGATGTAAATTATCAGGCTCTGGGGATTTATCGGCCTTCAATCCCATCAACTTCCCCAACACCATTTCCCTACAAATACTGATTTCTTTCAGTTCCTCCCTTTCATCAGACCCTATGTTCCCCGACATCTCTGGGAGGTTATTTGTGTCCTCCTTTGTGAAGACAGAACCAAAATATGTATTTAATTGGTCTGCCATTTCTTTGTTCCCCATTATAAATTCCCCTGATTCCGATTGCAAGGGACCTACGCTTGACTTCACCAATCTTTTTCTCTTCACATATCTATAAAAGCTTTTACAGTCAGTTTTTATGTTCCCTGAAAGCTTACTTTTATAACCTATTTTCCCCCTCTTAATTAATCCCTTTGTCCTCCTTTGTTGAATCCTAAACTGCTCCCAATCCTCAAGTTTGCTGCTTTTTTTGGCCAATTTATATGTCCTCTCCTTGGATCTTATGTTATCCCTAATTTCCCTTGTTAGCCACGGTTGAGTCACCTTTTTTGATTTATTTTTATTCCAGTGATATCGAAGAGCCAGCAGCCTTTATTCTAACTTGTCTGCACAGGCTCTGTGTCCTTTAATTACTGGGGAGTTCTTCCTTGTCCAAGAAATATTTATCCCTCAACCAACATCACAAGCACAGATGATCTGGTCATTATCACATTGCTGTTTGTGGGAGCTTGCTGTGCGCAAATTGGCTGCCACGTTTCCCACATTACAACAGTGACTACACTTCAAAAAAAGTACTCTATTGGCTATGAAGCGCTCTCGATGTTACTCTTTGTCAGATTGCATGGTGGAGCGTCATAATTTTTTTTTTTTTTTTTTTTTTACAATGCACGAGTGTTTTTGGGCTCATGAAAGGTGAAGGATGTTAGTGCTAGGGATTGGAACCCTTCCGGATGTCAGCATCGAGCACTCCCAGGTTAGGTACAGCACAGACAGACGCAAGCCCCCTCTACGCTGTCCCAACAGTGTGCCTCAGTTCCAATCACAGGGGTGCGCCCCCTAGTGCGCCAGTGTGGCATTTTCCCATTTCCCACACCAGGCGATCTCTGACCTCGAGTGAGCTTGGCAATTTAGTTTCAATTGGTGCTGAATTTGGACAGTGAACGGAAAAGTTTTTTATGCAGTGACCCACTTTTGGTGACTCCTTTAAACAGAGATTAAATAGTTTGGGCTTGTACTCACTGGAGTTTAGAAAATTGAGAGGGGATCTCATCGAAACATATAAAATTATGGCAGGCCTGGACAGGCTGAATTCAGAGAGAATGTTTCCAATGGCCGGGGAGCACAGAACCAGGGGCCACAGTCTAAAAATAGCGGGCAAATCATTTAAAACAGAGATGAGGAAGAATTTCTTCACTCAAAGAGTGGTGAGCCTGTGGAATTCCCTGCCACAGAGGGCTGTGAAGGCTAATTCAATAAATATTTTCAAGAGAGAATTGGATATATTTCTGAAGGCTAAGGGGATTAAGGGTTACGGAGAAAAGGCGGGGACGGGGTACTGAACTGGTAAGATCAGCTATGATCTCAGACGAAGATCAGCCATGATCTCATTGAATGGCGGAGCAGGCTCGAAGGGCCGAATGGCCTACTCCTGTTCCTATCTCTATGTATCTATGTAACACATGTCCAGGGGTCCTATGTAAACACAGACACTTCCAGGAACCTTGTGTCGTAACTTCCAAAAGAAACCATCAGCTATCTAAAGCAAAACTGTGCCATAATTGGAGAGAATCTTTTGTATTAATGTACAGGAAGTCAATGAACACCGAAACCTTGCACTAGACAGACAGAAACCCGATGACTTTGTGATCGCCCCGAGGTCCTCTCAAGAGCCCCTCCTCCTACCAAATGCCAGCGAGGCCCGATTGAAAACCTGTAAATTGAGTTTGGGGGGGGGGGGGGGGGGGCGGGGGTTTTAACGTGAGCCCATACACACAAGGAACTTGACAGAGACTGTCCGCAAATATCCTGTAGGACCCTTACAACCAACAGGCAGAGGAGACTCTTGGCCAGATTCAAAGCCAGGTCCCAGAGTAGTTCGTTTGAATCGGGCAGCACCAGCCAGCCACCGAGACCTGACTCCCATCCAGGGCCCTTGCAATACGAGGAGATCCCAGCACACTGCTAGCAAAGCCAGCCTATTACACGCAGTCCTTCCTCTAGGCAATCAGTTAGAAGAACCAGCAAGTTAGGACACACAGGACATTCTAGAGTTGCAAATCATTCACACATCACTCAATGTATTCAATAAATTCATTCGTTCGCCTCGATTTTAACATTTTCACCTTTGTTCAAATCCCTCCATGGCCTTGCCCCTCCCAATCTCTGTAACCTCCTCCAGCCCTACAACCCTCCGAGATCTCGGCATTCCTCCAACTCTGGCCTTCTTGTGCATCCCACTTCCATCGCCCCACCATTGACGGTCGTGTTTTCAGCCACCCAGGCCATAAGCTCTGGATGTCCCTCACTAACCCTCTCCATCTCAGTGGTCTCAATTGTTTTTGTCCTTGCACTAGGTGCACAAAAATCTCTCTACGTAGCCAGTGATACGGGATAGAGTGTTCAGCTATCAAAGAGCAAGCACACACAATTTTGCTGCCTAGCTTCCCTGAACTGGAATTGTAACTCCTCAAGCCAGCACACGGTACTGCCTTGGAACACACGGACTGCTTGCTGTTCTACATGTAACTTGCACGGAACGTGAATCTGAACGCACTCATTTTGCAAACTAGTCGGAGCTTTAAGACACTGAAGGCATTCTGCAGCTACTCCTCCGACACAGATGAGCGTTAAGAGCAGGGATGTAAAGTGATACCCTGAATCTGAGCAATTTAAGAACAATTGAGCAATTGCCAATTATGCACAAGGTAGCAGGACGCCCGCGCTCGCTCGCACGACAAATGGACCTCTTCAGACGACATTCTGCCCAGGGCAGGGCCTGGAGTCTCGCAATTTAGGTACAATGCCCTAGTAGGAACTTGGGGACATTTTTCAGCTGCTTGACACAAACAATGGAAGTGGTTCTGAGGCCACAGGATTTTTCAACTCGCAACCACTTTAGAAACTTTTATACAGTCCACAAGTTGAATAAATAATAGACAGCTGGGAGGGAATCAAGGGCTACAGCAGCTCACACAACAAGACTAATTGCTTAAAGTTCTTGTCGCTCATGATGTCATCTAAACCCTTTGTGCAGCTGCCTTGCAATTCCCTCCTACAAGCCCATTATTCTATCCATAAATAGATCAAACTGGAGCTGTACTGCAATTTGTGAACAATTTGGCTTCTCTGATTGCACACAATTGGTACATGTCCCACTATCCTGGTGTGGCCTCGGACTGAACAGAATGAATACAACACTAACACGACAGTTAATGACAGACTGGGTCTTTTTTTTTTTTTTTTTTAATTGTCCTCAGGATGTGGGCGATACTGGCACGATACATTTATTGCTTATCCCCAGTTGCCCAAGAAGCTGGAGTTGCCACAGAAAAGGTGCAGGGCCTTTGTCTTGAGTGATTGTTTTCACGAAGGAGTCATTACGAGTCAACGGTGTCAGCGTGGCTCAGTGGGTCGCGCCTTCGCCTCCGAGTCAGAAGGTTGTGGGCTCAAGCCTCGCTCCAGAAACTTCAGCACATAATCCACATTCCAGTGCAGTGCTGAGGGAGTGCTGCACTGTCAGAGGTGCCATCTATCGGATGAGACGTTAAACTGAGGCCCCGCTTGCCCTCTCAATGGATGTAAAAGATCCCATGGCACTATTTGAAGAAGAGCAGGGGTGTTCTCCCCCGTGTCCTGACCAAGACATATTCCTCACCGACAGCACTAAAATAGGTTATCTGGTTATTTATCTCATTGCTGGTTATTTATCTTCCTTTGCGCAAATTGGCTGCCGCGTTTCCCTACATTACAATAGTGATTACACTTCATTGGCTGTGAGGCCATGACAGGCACTATATAAATTCAAGTTCGGTCATTAAAATGTTTGCGATATAGGCAATCCACTACCAGCCCTCCATTGCTAACTATCCTAATTCATATCAAACATTCTTGCAGCTCTTAATGTTCTATTCCTCACACGGCTGGACAGTGGTTACAAGGCTGGTTAGGCCCTTCTAAGACTTCCTGGATCGTATGCAAGAAGGATTTTACTGCTTGATAAGCGATTCTTTACTCATCTTTCATCCCTAATCTTCCTGTCACCGTTGCAATCTTTCTCGTCTCTACTATATTAGTACTAGTTTGGTCAATGTTTCTCTGAACCTTTCTTTCATTTTCTGTAATGACCTCATCCAACATGTTCTTCCTCTTCCCTACATCCTCAATGCATTAATTGAGGACTCGATGCACAATCTGCTTCTCAAACTCATTCTTCCCCAGGATCTCACCTCCTTCAATCTTCCCTTCTTCCCCCAATCTTCAGACTGTTGAAACCCAAGCTTGACATCACATGGCGGTGTCCGACATTATGAACCATGACCCCTTACAAGAGGTTTCTCCGCAGAAAGAAAAGCAAATCAACAAATAAGCAACGCAAGAAGACACATCAAGATGGTGCTGGTCTTGGGGCCTCTGGCCACAGCGGAATAGACGGCCTAGAAATAGGTTTAGCACATTGAACCGCTTGACCCACTGGAGTTGCTCACTGTCTCGGCTGGGCAACAAGGAGTGTTGGCAGAAAGGGAGGAGGAAATAAAAAATAACTGAAGGAGCAAATAAAATAAATTGGAAATTGTATGTTTTGACAAATAAAAAAAAAATATTGTTTCGATTGAACAAGTGGGGCAAGAGCTTCAATGATCTATCAATGAAAGGATGAAATAAGAAGCTTTTATTTCTGAGTTTACCACCCGATGATTAATGTCTGTGCACTCTAACACCCACAATTAAACACAACAATTTTACAGGCTGGGAATGAATGTCCAAAACAACAAACTATTCCAGCTGACTGCAAAACACAGAACTACCGAGGCAGATTTCTAATTACCAGTTTATGAGTTTCTCTATTATATCTTTTAAAGTCTTCATAAAATCCCATCAATGAAGGCAATTAAAAACCCATTGATAAAATTGTCTTCTTATTGACCCTTTTGTTACCAGCTGTTTCCCATCAAATGCCCAGAACAATGGATGGCAAAGGATGCATTAATAAAAAGGTCATTTTTTTGGCTTATGTGTGTAACAAAGGGAAACTTTACATTTGAAATTTTGCAAGGTTTGTTTATTTTGTAATGGGTTCCGAGTGGCAGGGGAAGAGTTGAATTTCTCATTTATCTGTACGTGTGTGTGTGCGCGCGCGCGCGCAAGAGAGAGAGCATAAAAACATGAACAGCAGAGAGATAGTTGACTTGAGAGCGAATTACTGGAGGGAGTTTACTATTATTTGAATGAGGAAAGGACTGCTGGATAAAAATACCTCCTGAATGTAGACCTGGAGAGACAATTTTCCGAGTATGTGCTGGCAGGTGAGAGAGAGGCTGAGAGACACACGCCCAAATATTGACCAATTAGCATTGGCAGTGGAATTTTTTTTATAGCATTTTTAAGGTGCTAGTATTTTCAAGATGCCAATGACAACAACTTGCTCCTCACAACAGAAAGACATCTGGTGGAGCTTTAGAGAGAGAAGAACATGAATACCAAGCAGGAAGATAAAGCCAGGGAAAATGGTGTTGCAGGTCTCGGAGTGGTTGAAGGAAAAAGTCGCTCTCCGGTTTTTGAAAGCAGGGAGGTAGTTTGAGACAGCAAGGCATGATGGATGCGAGAGTGGTCACAAGTGATGGACTTCCAAGGATGAGGAATAAGGAGTAGACTGGTGTCAGAGGAGCGAAGGGTACAAGCAGGTACACAGGGCTGAAAAAGGTCGCCGAGGCAGGCTGGGGCAAGGCGGAGGAGATATTTGAAGGCAAGGATAAACATCTGGAGCA
Organism: Somniosus microcephalus; assembly: GCF_052327205.1. Classification (NCBI taxonomy): domain Eukaryota; kingdom Metazoa; phylum Chordata; class Chondrichthyes; order Squaliformes; family Somniosidae; genus Somniosus; species Somniosus microcephalus. Next base: position 14,940,220 of record NC_141002.1, on the reverse strand, counting down.
AAGGGCATCCTGGTGAAGATCAGGGCGGTGAATGTATGAAGCTTTCAGTGGATAGGAACATGGGCAGCGGCATTCTGAATAGGTAGCAGTGTGTGCACGGTGGAAGCAGGAAAGCTGACTCGGAAAGCATGGACAACATTGAACTTCGAAGTGATAAAGTCTCAGCAACAGTCGGGGAGAAATATTGGTGCAGACAGGCGATACGTTGAAGGTGGTGGTCTTTGTGCCAAACTAATGTGGGCTTTGGATTGAGCAAGCTGCCAAGATACCATACCACAAGGCTTCCCCTGAGGTGGAAGTCAGGGAGCTTGATGAATGCAGAGGCTGTAGCAGCTGGAAAGGATGGCCTCAGAGGCATAAATATTGGCCAGAACACCGGGAAAACTCCCATTCTCCTCTTCGAATAATGCTATGGAATCTTATTGTTGCGTTTGCAAAGATAACTCAATGACAGCATGTAGAAATCAACTCGTGTCGTTTTAATGCTCGATCCAACTAACCCCTACAGGCCAAGGCAATCGAGTACCTATCACCAATGTCAGACATAATATAATGATTACAGCGCTATCAAACTTCATGTGCTAGAGTAACTCTAATGCAGCACTGTAACCCAGTGTGCAGACATAACACTTATGTCCACTTGAGGGGGCCTGGGTTGAACATCTCATCCAAAAGATGGCACCTCCAACAGTGCAGCACTCCCTCGGTACTGCACTGGAGTGTCAGCCTAGATGTTGTGCTCAAGTCTCTGGAGGGGGAATGGTATAAGGGATTAGGATGCAGCCAAGATTTTGAAATAGTGAAGGAGGGGGGGGCGGAGAAGAGAAAAGAATATCAGACGGGCTGCTGTATTGTCGGGTTCACTCTCCCGGTACCTTCTTCACACTGCCCGGCTCGGCCTGCAATCTCCTACCCAGGAGGGAACTCTGTGACCTTCTGCCCTGCTCAGCGTAAGTCGTGCGCCTCTCTGGTCATGTCATGCGCACGACTTGCGCTGAACGAAAAAACTTTCGGTTTTTAGAGGTTTTCGGAAGTTCGGATAAAGGATAGTCTACCTGTATTACACTATCAGGAGAGTGCACATGTGTAACACATACTGGATATTTAATAACTCCCAAGCTAAATGTATTTCCTGGAATTAACCATGAGCACAGAGCAAGACTCTCATGCAGGCGAGATCAAGTTCTTGGGGCAGCCATTGAGGTCTGCTGCCCAGCAGGAGACCTTCCGGGTTTAAACCCAGGTTTCAATCTGGGTTTAAGATAGGCTGGTTTATGCTTTGGACCATTTTCAGCAAACGTTTTAAAGATGATTTTTGGTTTGGAGAAATGGGCTTATAATGGATAGATCACTGTAGACAGCTATAAGCAAAACAATAAATAATAAGTCTTACACAGACAGTAACGAGACAAAGTCAATGAGAAGCATACAGAAAGAAAGACAGATAGAAAATGTAGGAAAAAGAGATAAAAGGATAGTGACAGATAGAAATGGAGAGATGGTTAGGAACATAAGGAACAGGAGGAGGCCATTCAGCCCCTCAAGCCTTCTCCATCATTCAATTAGATCCTGGCTGATCAACACTTCAACTCTGTTTACCTATTATTGCTCTTGACGCCCTTCCCCAATAAAAATGGATCTATCTCAGTCTTGAACGTTCCAAAGAATCCACAGCCTTTTGGGGGAGGGGGACACAATTTTAAAAATTATTTCCATCCACAATGCCATGCGAGATCTACTAGTAAGAATTAAAATAAAATAGGAGCCAGAGAGAATGAGGAGGAGAATGGCTGGGGGGGGGGGGGGGGGGGAAAGAGACAGAAGGGGGGGGGGGGGGACAGGACAGAAGGGGGAAGGCAAGCGTGGGAAAGAGGAAGATTGTAGGAAAAATCAAAGCAGGCCGATCAGAACTTGTCCCGAGTATCATTTGTAAAAATGCCGATTTTTTTTTGTTAGACTTTTTCTGTAGGAAAGAAAAAGCCAAATGGTCTACATCCCGAGTGAATATAAACACGATACTGGAGCAGGTATCTAAATAAAAGGAACATGCATGTTCGCTATCCAAAACATTCTGCATATATTGGAGAAGAAAAAATGACTTGTCAATCTGGTGGCAGTACATTAGGTTCCTGTTAATCCACTGAGGGGCAGGCAGAAATATTCCTGAAATATATTGTGCTTAAATTTGCTCTCCAGTCTTCAGCAGTAAGAGTTCGCACATGGTTAATATGGAACTGTCGAGTTGCAGCCTGGCTCAGGTCATAGAAACATAGAAGATAGGAGCAGGAGTCGGCCATTCGGCCCCTCGAGCCTGTTCCGCCATTCAATGAGATCATGGCTGATCATCCAAATTCAGTACCCGGTCCCTGCCTTCTCCCCATATCCCTTGATCCCTTTAGCCTTAAGAAATATATCTAACTCTTTCTTGAATATATTTCGTAGCACTCTCACCCGAGTCAGAAGGTTGAGAGCTCAAGTCTCACTGCAGACTTGAGCACGTCAGGTCTGCAGTGGAACGAGTGGTTATGATCTGGAATGGAATGCCTGAAAGGGTGGTGGAGGCAGACTCAATCGTGGCTTTCGAAAGGGAGTTGGATAAGTACCTGAAGGAAAAAAATTTGCAGGGCTACGGAGAAAGGGCGGGGGAGTGGGACTAGCTGAAGTGCTCCTGCAGAGAGCCGGCACAGGCTCAGCGGGCTGAATGGCCTCCTTCTGTGCTGTAACCATTCTTTGATCTAGGTCGACACTTCAGTGCATGACAGAGTGTGCGGCACTGTTGGTCGGTGCGTTTTTGTTAACAAAAAAAGTGCCGACGGAATGTGGGCATTGCAGGCAAAGCCATCTTTATTGCCCATCCCTCATTGTCCTGAGGTGAAGGTGCGCCTTCTGAAACCGCTACAGTCCGTGCGGTGATGGTGTTCCCACAATGGTGTCAAGTGAGGGAAATTCTGGATAACCCAGTGATGACAAAGGAGTTGGAAGATATATCCCAAGCCATGAGGGTGTGTGACTTAGAGGGAAACTTGAAAGCAATGGTATTCCCCTAATATTGCTGCTCCTGTCCTTGGTGTTAGAGGTCATGGCACTGTCGGAGTACCATCAAGACAATGAGCCAAAAATTCGGGTCGGGGGCTTCCCGCGTGTGCAAGCCCCTGATGTGCACTCACCCTGCGCGCCGACATCTGAAGCCCGGGCCTGCTCGCATTTCCTGTCACTGGCCCGGTTCAGCTGTCGGCGCGATGTGCTTACCTGATCCAGCGGCGTAGTTAGTGCGATGTGCCGGCTGGGATCAGGTGAGCACTGTGCAGCCAATCAGGGGAGGGGAAGGTTCATTCATGAGTTTGAGAGTAAGAACTGTCAAACTCATGAAAACTACGGGGGCCCAAAACACTATTTAAACTTTAAATAAAAATTTAAAAAACATCCCAATCATTAAATTAAGTATAAATAAGTTTAAAAAAATAATTTAAACAATAATTTTTTTTTTTTTTGAAAAAAATAAATTTTTAATAAAAAGGGTCTAAAACTAAACTTACCTTATTGTAGATTCTTTAAAATAATAAACCTGTGGTAAAAAAAATTCTAAATTACACTAAAACACCACTTACCTGTAAAAGTAAATACTTACGTGTGCTTTTTACAAGCGTAAAGACCGGAGGCCTTTACACATGCGCAAATCCCTCAAAACAGAGGAAATCCAAGACGCACGCGCTGCCCCCTACAGCGCACGCGCTAGCCTCTTCACCTCTTGGGTTAGAGGAGAGGAAATGCCGGTTTTCAGCGCATGCTGAAAACCGGCATTTCCTCCAGCCAGACGCGCGAGTACCCCTTCCGTACTCACGCGTTTGGGGAGGAATTTCTGCCCCATTAAGCCAAGGCCCCATCTGCTTGCTCAGTGTACATAAAAGATCCCATGACACTATTTGAATTTGAGCAGGGAATTCTACAAATGGCCTGGCTGGCATTTCTCCCACAACTCACACCACCAATAACATTCTCTCATCTTTTGTTCATTTGCTGTTTGTGGGGCCTTGTTGTGCTCAAACTTGCTGCCACATTTGCCTACAGACCAACCGTTACTACACTTCAACAGTAACTTGTTGGCTGCCAAGCTCTATCACACATCCCGAGGCACTAAATAAACTCATGTCCTCTCTTTCTAATATACAAGATTGCAACAGGCATTCCGTGATGAAAAGCGCCAAAGAGGTCTAGCTCGGGCCTTCAGAGTAAGTCTCACATGTAACAGATACCGTGGGCGGTTTTGAGCACCACATTACAGGAAGGATATAAAAGTAATGGGAAAGTTGCAGCCTAGATTCGTGAGGATTTAACCAAGGATGGAGAGTTATAGTTCGGAAGTGAGGCTTAAGAATTTAGGGCTTCTTTTCACTATAGCCGAGAAGGTTAAGGTGTGGCCTGATAAAGATCTTCAGGATTACAATAGATTAACTATTGATCAATTGTTGGCTAGACAGTAATGATTTAAGCACAGATTTAAGATGATCACGAAAATTAAACAGGAAGCTAGAAAAGCATTCTTTAGACAGAAGATAGCTGAAATGTGAAATTCTCTGCCACTGTTGTACTTTTAAAAAGGGAATTCAGACAGTTGTTTAAAAAAATTATTAAACGATGTGGGGAGCGAGCGAGAGTGGGAGGAGACCGAGTGCGAGAAAAACACTAGTAGCGATGAGATGTGCCTGTTTCAGCGCTGGGACATTCCGTCATTCTCGGTCAGATGTTGATTGGCCCAGTTACAGGAGCTATGTCTGTTTACCCATCCACTCTGTTCTGGAATGAAGAGGGTTGAAAAGCACAAATCAAATGAGATTACTGTACATATAATATACACTGTCCAGTGCCAATCTTTGCACTGACAAAGGCATCACTCCTTATTATGGAACTTTGTCCATCAACTGCGCTCAGTATAACATTCTCAGTGAGCCACAGAATCCGAGTTATCAGAGCCAAGTTTAACACGCAGTGCAGAGTTAAAGCAGGTGGTTCACACACGCCTGGAACTACTTCAGGCACATCTGATTGCGTGTATGCTTCGTCCACATCTCTGAAGGAGGAATTCTTACTATGTTTGAAGTAAAATTTAGAATCATTTTGAAATCCTCTCATTTTTGATGGTGATTGCTGATCTTAGGATCGTGGGCGGGGGCCATAGGACAGGCTGGGAGGAGATATTGAGCCTGGTAGTGCAAGGGATACCAATGATAGAAACATAGAAGATAGGAGCAGGAGTAGGCCATTCGGCCCCTCGAGCCTGCTCCGCCATTCAATGAGATCATGGCTGATCATCCAAATTCAGTACCCTGTCCCTGCCTTCTCCCCAAATCCCTTGATCCCTTTAGCCTCAAGAAATATATCCAACTCTTTCTTGAATATATTTAATGAACTGGTCTCCACCGCCCTCTGTGGCAGAGAATTCCACAGGTTCACCACTCTCTGGGTGAAGAAATTCCTCCTCATTTCAGTCCTAAATGGCTTACCCCTTATCCTTAGACTATGACCCCTGGTTCTGGACTCCCCGGCCATCAGATACATCCTTTCTGCATCTAGTCTGTCCAGACCTGACAGAATTTTATAGGTTTCGATGAGATCCCCTCTCAATCTTCTAAACTCCAGTGAGTATAAGCCCAATCGACACAATCTCTCCTCGTACGTCACTCCTGCCATCCCATGCATCAGCCTGGTGAATCTTCGCTGCACTCCCTCCATGGCAAGAACGTCCTTCCTCAGGTAAGGTGACCAAAACTGTACACAATACTCAAGGTGCGGTCTCACCAAGGCCCTGTACAACTGCAGCAAGACATCCTTGTTCTTGTACTCGAACCCTCTTGCTACGAAGGCCAACATACCATTTGCCTTCTTAACCACCTGCTGCACCTGCATGCTTACCTTCAGCGACTGGTGCACAAGGACACCCAGGTCTCTTTGCACTTCCCCGTCTCCCAATCTATTGCCATTCAAATAATAATCTGCCATCCTGTTCTTGCCACCAAAGTGGATAACCTCACATTGATCAACATTATAGTGCATTTGCCATGTTTCTGCCCAATCACCCAACTTGTCCAAATCATACTGGAGTTTCACGACATCCTCCTCACAGCTTACCCTCCCACCCAGCTTTGTGTCATCTGCAAATTTAGAGATATTACATCCAATTCCCTCGTCCAGATCATTAATACATATTGTGAACAGCTGGGGTCCTAGGACCGATCCTTGCGGTACCCCACTAGTCACTGCCTGCCACTCGGAAAACGACCCGTTTATTCCAGCTCTCTGCTTTCTGTCCGCCAACCAGTTCTCTATCCAAGTCAATACCTTGCCCCCAATCCCATGTGCCTTGATTTTGCACGCTAATCTCTTATGTGGGACCTTATCGAAAGCCTTCTGAAAGTCCAAATACACCACATCCACTGGTTCTCCCTTATCTATTTTACCAGTTACATCCGCAAAAAATCTAGTAGTCAAGCATGATTTACCTTTTGTAAATCCATGTTGACTTTGTCCGATCCTGTCACTGCTTTCCAAGTGCTCTGCTATTACATCTTTTATAATGGACTCTAGCATTTTCCCCACTACCGATGTCAGGCTTACCGGTCTATAATTCCCCGCTTTTTCTCCACCACCTTTTTTGAATAGTGGGGTAACATTAGCTACCCTCCAATCCATGGGTACTGTTCCAGAGTCTGTCGAGTTCTGGAAGATGACCAGCAATGCATCTACTATCTCTGGAGCCACTTCCTTAAGTACCCTGGGATGTAGATTATCAGGCCCTGGGGATTTATCGGCCTTCAGTCCCATCAATTTTCCTAACACCATTTCCCTACAAATACTGATTTCTTTCAGTTCCACCCTTTCATCAGACCCTATGTTCCCCGGCATGTCTGGGAGGTTATTTGTTTCCTCCTTTGTGAAGGCAGAACCAAAGTATGTATTTAGTTGGTCTGCCATTTCCTTGTTTCCCATTATAAATTCCCCTGATTCTGACTGTAAGGGACCTACGCTTGACTTCACCAACCTTTTTCTCTTCACATATCTATAAAAGCTTTTACAGTCAGTTTTTATGTTCCCTGAAAGCTTACTCTCATATTCTATTTTCCCTTTCTTAATTAATCCCTTTGTCGAATCCTAAACTGCTCCCAATCCTCAGGATTAATACTTTTTCTAGCCAATTTATATGTCCTCTCCTTGGATCTTATGCTATCCCTAATTTCCCTTGTTACCCACAGTTGAGTCACCTTTTTTGTTTTATTTTTATGCCAAACTGGGATGAACAAATTCTGTAGCTCATCCATTCGGTCTTTGAATGTTTGCCATTGCCTATCCACCATCAACCCTTTGAGTGACATTCCCCAATCAATCCTACCCAACTCGCTCCTCAGACCATCGTAGTTTCCTTTATTTAAATTGAGGACCCTTGTCTCTGAGTCAACTACTTCATTCTCCATCTTAATGAAGAATTCGATCATATTATGATCGTTCCGACCCAAGGGGCCTCGTACAACAAGATTGCTAATTAATCCTTTCTCGTTACATAATACCCAGTCTAAGATGGCCTGATCTCTGGTTGGTTCCTCGACATATTGGTCCAGGAAACCATCCCGTAAACACTCCAGGAATTCCTCCTCCACAGTATTGTTACTAATTTGGTTGGCCCAATCTAAATGTAGATTAAAGTCACCCATGATGACTGCTGTGCCGTTATTGCACACTTCTTTAATTTCCCTTTTAATGCCATCCCCAACCTCCGCCTTACTGTTTGGAGGTCTATATACCACTCCCAGTAATGTTTTTTTCCCCTTAGTATTTCTCAATTCTACCCATACAGATTCCACATCATCAGAGCTAATATCCTTCATTACCATTGTGTTAATCCCTTCTTTAACCAGTAATGCTACCCCACCTCCCTTTCCTTTTTGCCTATCTTTCCTGAATATCGAATACCCCTGGATGTTGAGTTCCCAGTCTTGGCCATCCTTGAGCCATGTTTCCGTAATCCCAACCAAATCATATTCGTTTACCTCTATTTGCGCAGCCAATTCGTCCACCTTATTACAAATGCTCCTCGCATTAAGACACAAAGCCTTCAGGCTTGTTTTTTTAACGCTCTTAGACCTATTAGAAGTATTATTTACTGTGGCCACGTTTGATTTAAACCGTTGATTTCTCTGACTGCCACTTATGTTTTTCTCCTTCCTATCTTTTGCTTTTATCCCTTTCCTCCGTCTCCCTGCTCAGGTTCCCAACCCCCTGCCATTTTAGTTTAAACCCCCCCGAACAGTGCTAGCAAACCTCCCCGCAAGGATATTTGTCCCGCTCTGGTTCAGGTGCAACCCGTCCGACTTGTACAAGTCCCACCTTCCCCAGAAGCAGGCCCAGTGATCCAGGAAACTAAAGCCCTCCCTCCTGCACCAACTCTTTAGCCACGCGTTCATCTGCTCTATCCTCCTATTCCTATACTCACTAGCACGTGGCACCGGGAGTAATCCAGAGATTACAACTTTTGAGGTCCTACTCTTTAATCTGCTACCTAGCTCCCTAAATTCTTGCTGCAGGACCTCATCCCTCTTCCTACCTATGTCATTGGTCCCAATGTGAACCACGACCTCTGCCTGTTCACCCTCCCCCTTCATTGGATTATGCAACCCTGAAACCAAGGATGCCGCAGTGATCTTCCCACTTCAACTGTGATATCAATTCAGCGCTCTCACATTGCCAAGCTCAACAAATAGCCCCTGCCCAGCTAGGATCAAGCAGGCAACATCTTCACTGGCTGCTTGAACATGAATGTTTGAAGAAAAGGACAGCACAAAACGATGGGCTTTAAAGTTCTCTGTTTTAGCTTTGAGTGACTGAAGCAGCTCGCAGTCCATCAAAGGGAGGCTTGATGCAAGTGAGAGAGAAGGGAACAGGGGGATACGGGGTCAGAGTAGGAAGAGGTGGCTGGATTGGGAGGAGGCTCATGTGGTGTATAAACACCAGCACACACCAGTTGAGCCAAATGGCAGCTTTCTGTAACAACAAAGAATGCTGGAAACGCTCAGCAGGTCAGGCAGCATCTGTGGAGAGAGAAAGAGTTAACAGGGGCAATTTTCTGACGTCGGAGGAGGCCGGTTTGGAAGCGGGAAAATCAGAATCGAGAGGTCAAGTTCGGAACCCGCCTCCGCAGGATTTTGCCGGTGCCATTTTTGGAGGTTGGGAAACGCTCCCGCCTCCAGCTGGCCAATGCGCTATTAAAGATCTTTAAATGCTCGTTAAGGGCCTCTCTAAGCCTATTTTGAGAGGCCCTCGTGATTTTTCCAGCATTTCAGTGCGATCCACACACCTCCTAAACCTCGCCAAGTAAACCTGGCGGTTTGACTTGTGGGTGGCCTCCTCACTGCTGCAGGTCTAACAAGACATCGTTTATTGCAGCAAGGATTACTTGCAGGTGCCAGACCCTGGCTTTAAAATGTCTGAGCACTTTTAGAAGACCTTCCAAAGTCGGAGGTGTTGCAGCTTGACTCCATCAACTGTGGGACCTCCTTGGAAGACCCTCTCCCCACTTGCAATGAGCACTTCCCCAAAGGAGGCATCTACAAGCAGCATAGGAACTGACGTAAGAAAACTACTAGGCACTTGGTCTAAGCGTTAAAGCTTTAATCAACTGTTTTACAACATGGAGGTCTAGTTGCGTCCTTCACTAGTTCCTGTTAAGAATGTCCTGCGCAAGCTGGGCCCGTGCCAGAGTATTTATACACTCCCTGGACAGCGCCACCCGCAGGCCGCTCAGTATTATTTCATAAGTCTGTCTTTCATGAATAACAGATTCATGTCAGGAACCTTTCTGCATGGACCTCACATGAGGAGGAGGAGGAGGATGAGGAGCAGGAGGAGGTCAGAGTGCTGGTGTATCGACCAGCGGCAACACGCGAGCACATGGCTGCCCGGGATGAACTTATCGTGGCCAGATTTGCATAAGTTGCCCAAGTTGGCACATGTCCTTGGCTCCATCCTAGGACATCATTGACAATGGACATGACTCGCTGGCCTCCTTTCACTCAGGCCACCAACCTGTAACAGATGGCATAACGCCAACATTTTGGCTTCAAATCATTTTAATGCTTTCCAACAGGGATGGCATTTCATCAATACACAGAAACAGTCCCCCAATCTGCACACAGATCTGGAGGTTATATCCCTTGCCAACTGTACCCACACAGCCTTGGTTTCTTGGGCAGGCCTCTTCCTCCGAGATGAGTGGAAGAGCACCTCCATGCTAGCTGTCACCCTCTCAAACAACATTTGCAGCGCCTCATCCGAGAGTCTCGGGGAGGCCCTTGCCTTGGAATTGGACATAGTGGTTTCTCAAAAGATGATGGAGGTGGTGCAGGAGATGCAGAAATGCTGTGGAATGAGCCAAGGGAGCAAGAAGCCATAAAATCAGGCTGGAAAAGTGCTGTCAACAGAGGCGAGTTTCAGTCCCAGAACACTAATTGAGCAAGGGCATCCCACACCTCTGAAATCAAGTGGCCAATCAGGGGAAAATCACAAATTTTTGAAACCTATCAGTGGAGGCGAGTTTCAAACCCACCCAACTGAAACCTGCCTCCATCTCGTCTCCAGTGGGAAAATCGCCCCCAGTGTTTCAGGTCTGTGACCCTTCGTCAGAACTGGAAAAAGTTAGTGATGTAACAGGTTTTAAGCAGATGCAGGGAAAGGGGGGAGGGGAGGAAAGAACAAAAGGGACGGCCTGTGATAGGGTCGAAGGCAGGAGAGGTTAAATGTTGCAACAATTTCAGACTATAACTTCTGCCCCTATTTTTTCAGGTGGCAGGTGATGATGATTCTGCCATTCCCATTTGCAACATTTAAACACTCCTGCCTTCCACCTCTCCACGGATGCCGCCTGGCCTGCTGAGTGTTTCCAGCATTTTCTGTTGTTATTTCAGAGTTCCAGAATCGGCAGTATTTTGCCATGTCCTCGTTCTGTGCTGCAGACTCTCTGTAATTCTATGTATAAATGGTTTGTACAACAAACATGGTGAATAGCACAAAGTGAATAAAATGCAACTCAAGTGTGAGGCAGGAGAGTCAGTTTGTTCTCCAGTGTATCTGGTTTATCTTATTACCTATCTTTCCCCTTAATTTACACACTGGTTTCAATTTTACTTCTCTAAAAAGCCCACTAGGTCCAAGACTTAAATCAATGTCAGCCTTGGCTCAGTGGTCGCACTCGTGCCTCTGAGAAAGAAGGTCGTGGGTTCAAGCCCCACACCAGAGACTTGAGCTCATAAATCGTAAGAACTGGAGGAGGCCATTCAGCCCCTCGAGCCTGTTCTGCCATTCAATGAGATCGTGGCTGATCTCTATCCTAACTCCATCCACCCACTTTGGCCCCATATTCTCAGGTGGACGTAAAAGATTCCACGGCACTATTCGAAGGAGGGCAGGGGAGTTCTCCCTGGTGTCCTGGCCAATATTTATCCTTCAACCAAGATAACTAAATAAAATAACAAGTGATCTGCTTATTATCGCGTTGCCGTCTGTGGGAGCTTGCTGTACACAAATTGGCTGCCACTTTTCCTACATTACAACAGTAGCAACACTTCAAAAAAGTACTTCATTGGCTGTAAAGTGCTTTCGGGGGTCATGAAAGGTGCTGTAGAAATGCAAGTCCTTTCTTCAGCAGTAGATCCATGCATGTGAAGTCAATCAATTAACATTCAATCCTGCACAGGCTGGTCGATGCCTTGCATCAAAACAAACAATTGTCAGCCAAAGCATTTGGCAATCATACCCCTTTTCATTGATTTGCATCTACTACAACGAGCTTCCTTTATTTGAAGAATCCACATTTATATAACACCTCATCACATGCTCAGGATCAGCTAAGTGCTTCACAACCAATGAATGACACTTGAAGTGCAGTCACTATTGTTATGTGGCAAGCGTTGCAGTCAATTTATACACAGCAGGGACCCATGAACAGCCAATGAGCGGAATGGCGAGTTAATTTGCTTTATTGGTGGTGTTGGTCAAGTGAGGAATGTTGGCTCGGACACCAGGAGAACTCCTTGCTCTTCCTCAAATATGGTGCCGTGGAGATCTTTTACGCCCACCTGAGCAGGTAGACTTGGCCGTGCTTCCTCAGTGCTGCACTGAAGTGCCAGCCTATATTATGAGCCAGAGTGGGGCACGAACCCACAACTTTCTGACGCAAGGCGAGTGTGACCAAACTAAGCCAGGCAGGCACTTATATTAACACTCGTATGTTTGTAACTTCAATTAGCACAAACATTTCAGCATTTAACTCCCCTTCCTCTTACTTTGCCACGTATCATGAGATGAAGGCCGATCAAGAAAAGGGCAGCCTCCTGATTAAATAGCTTTTCCTGATAAATCCAACCTGGTCTCAAAGTAAAGATTACGGTGCTGAGCCCTCGATTAATGTACACCTTCTCGTTTCCTCGGGCTCTGGTGTGGATTTAAGGCACGTTTACAATTACTGAACCTTCTTGTCCTCGTTTGGGGGAAAGTCTGTACTGCAGAGGTATGATGGGGCTCTGGGCTGTGTTGTGGGTAGTCCCAGAGTGGCAATGGATGGGAACGGCCCCTCACCGTTATCGACCTGGAACAGGTTGCCTTAAGCGGCCAGCAGAACCGTCGCACCCCTCGTTTTCACAGGTCCCTGCTGCGGTCTGTTCCCCACAGCTCTCAATACTTAGGCTGGAAAACACAGCCAACTGCGGGGCAACTGTGCACCTGCAGTCAATTGCAACGTAAAAGCACCAGTATGTGGACCTGCAGAGTCCACTGTGCGGTACAGGCCTCTCCGCTGAATACAAACCCAAACTGTCTGTTATGATCCAAGCAGTTTTATTGGCATTGTACATTCAGCTGGCAGGAGCCATTGAAAATAATGTGCTGTTCAGTCACTATCTTAGATTCCCTTGTGTTCTGTGAAACATACTCCATGTCAATACAATTTCTTCCCCCCCACCCCCCCCTCCTGCAAACTAAGAGGTTTGTGACAAAGCCCAAGTGCAATATTGATTGTATCATTCTGTTGAAGAATGCACACAAATAAAGCAGACCTACTACAGTTTTATTTATGTTTTTTTTTTTAAAAAGACTCCTCCTGGCATCTGCTCATAAACTTGCTAACTTCTGGCTGGCAGGTGGGAACAGACACTTTGTGCGATAGTGTGAAGCAGGAGATAGCGAGTCAGCAGCCCCTTTTACACCTCTCCTCATTTTTATTTCCGTTGATTGCAGAGGTGAGGTGGCACTAGGCTCTAGAGAAACCCGAATACCAGGTTGAAGATTTTAAATTTACTGCGCTGGGGAACAAGGACCCCCAACGTAGGTTAGTGAGGATGGGAAGAGATGGACAAGCGCGGCTAGATACAGGCAGCTGAGTTTTGAACAACCTGGACTTTGTGGAGGATGGAGAAGGGGTCAGCAAGGAGGCCCATGGAGAAATCGAATGTAGAGGTGAAAAGGCATAGAGGAGGGTATCAATCGCAGTGGCTGAGGCGGGGGTGGAGATCGGCCGTATTGCAGAGGTGGAAGCAAGTGGTTTTGATACTGGATAGGAGGTGGGTCGTGAAGCGCAGCTCTGGGTTGAACAGGTTTCACACGATCTGGTTCGCCCGAGTAGTTCAGGAATGCACCAGCATCGACTCTCAATTTAAAGTGGAGTGTTACAGAAGTCCCTGTTCACCTTCCACTTCAGCCTCAACATTAGCAGCTGTGTGAGAAGTAATCAAATGCACTCGACAAGTTACAGATGCTTAAATAGGAAGCGCAGGAGGCGGTTAAAGATTTGCAGAAGGAATTAGATCAGTTTTGCAACAAGAAAGAAAGAAGTGTAGTCACTGTTGTAATGTGGGGAAACGCAGCAGCCAGTTCGCGCACAGCAAGCTCCCACAAACAGTAATGTCACAATGACCAGATAATCTTATTTTTTGTGATGTTGGTTGAGGGCTACATATTGGCCAGGACACCGGGGAGGACTCTCCAGGTCTTCTTCGAATGATGCCATGGGATCTTTTACGTCCACTCAAGAGGGCAGACGGGGCCTCGGCTTAACGTCTCAACTGAAAGACGGCACCTCCGACAGTGTAGCACTGCCCCTCAGTACTGCACTGGCGTGTCAGCCAGGATCTTGTGCTCAAGTCTCTGGAGTGGGTCTTGAATCCACAGCCTTCTGACTCAGGCGAGAGTGCTGCCCACTGAGCCACAGCTGACACTTCAGTATTGCCCATTGTACCAACAAAGGGGGCTGCGAATGAGGAGAAATTCAACATTTTCAACGTCAAGCAAATGCGACAAGCCAATTTAAAAAAAGCAAATAGAACATTAGGATATATCCCCAGAACAGTGGGGTACAAGCCTACAGCGATTATATTGAGACTTTATAAATACACTAGTCAGAACTCACTTGGAATTTTACTGTGATTCTCAAACATCTCCATTGCTTCACAAACACATACATAGGTCAACCGTATGAGCTGCTAGGAATATCTTGGGCTGTTGAGTGACTCATGAACTGTAACGGGCTGCAATAAATTAGGCCCATGCCAAATTTAGCACAGACCACTATGGAGGTAATATAATCCGCACTTAGCGTGGTCCCTGTACAGGATACATCTTAACCTTTATAGTGATCCATTTTGGATGTTTTTTTTACATACTTGAACATAAGAATCTATAGGAAAAATGCCATGAGGTCTAACTAGCGTTTTCAAAGATCCATTACACCAACCTGCCTTTTAACCATACCCCTCAGCTTTCTATAGTGACACATCAGTGGTCCTGGGCCCATTCGCACTGCCTGCTTCAATATCCTTTTCTGGTAACTTATTCTGCAATTCTATAAATCAATAAGGAATTCAAGAGAAACTTCTCTACCCAGTGTGATTCGAATGTGGAACTTGCTACCAGAGAGTAGTTGAGGCAAATACCACAGATGCATTTATGGGGAAGCTGGATAAACACGAGGGAGAAAGGAATAGAAGGCTGTGATGTTAGGGTGCGGTGAGGTAGGGTAGGAGGAGGCTCGCGTGGAGCATAAACACCAGCAAAGACAAATTTGGCTGAATGGCCTGTTTCTGTGCTGTAAATTCGATGTAATATTCCTTTGGGCGATAAAGATCTGGTGTCTTCCCTTCTTCCTCCTAAATTACTCATTTTAACTTCTATCCTAATATTTAAACCCTAGTGAGCAATTTACCCGAATCAACTTTAATCCCCTTCATAACCTTAAAAGCTTCAATTAGATCATCTCTGACTCTTTTCCAAATAAAATAAACCCTAAAACAAGTCACTTACAATACTGTGGTTTCGGAAAAACTAGTTAGATTGATGGTCCTTAAATCACTTAGATTATCCAGTTTTATAGATATAATATAGTACCTCATCACATCCTCAGGACGTCCCAAAGCACTTAATAAGCAATAAATTACTTTTGCAGTGCAGTCACAGTTGGCATGTAAGCAAACACTGCAGCCAATTTTTACACACAGCAAGGTTTCACAAACAACAAATGAGATGAATGACCAGTTGATTATTTTTGGAGATGTCGTTTGATTATTGGCCAGGGCACCAGGAGCGCTCTCTGCTTTTCTGCAAACAGTGCTGTGGGATCTTACAATATACAGCATAGCCAATGGAACAACCTTAGGGGCTCGGAGGTGGAGCAGCTTTAGGTCAGGAACCACAGGCCTAGATCAGATCCAGTCTAAGGTCCACAATAGGCCATAAAATGAGAACCCACTTGATCAGGCTTTGGGGTGACGAGAGCGCATGGTTAATTCCAGCATCAATATTCTAGTATCTGAGATATGGGTAGAATTTAGGTTCAAGGAGGAGCAGGAACATAAATCAAGCTCATCAAATTACCCCAATGATAGCAGTCAAGAGGGAAAGTTTGGTGGCCATCTTGTATCAGCAGTCCCAAAGATAATGTGCCAAATCTTGCTGGAAAAATAACGGTGCGTTAATGATGCACGCTGTTATTAACGCGCAAATCGGCCAGCAAGTTCAGGGGATGAAGAGATACGCCGTGAGTTAGGAATCTCTGGAACTTGCTGCTCGATTTACGCCACGCCGCCGTTTGCTTCACACAAATGGAATCTCGCCCTTAGCCTCCCCGTTATTTTTAAGAACTTGCTGGATTTGCACATTATTTGCCTATTGAACTCGCTGCTGAAAGTTAGGGCTGGTAATTGAGCGCAAGTACCCTTATAAACGACGTGTAATTGTTAATGCAATGCCAATCAAACTCTCGTCCAGAAAGGGGACTTTTAAACTCTTCAGTCTCATTCCTACAGGTAGCAAATTCTGCTTAGAGATTTAAAATTTAAAAAACATTTTCTTGCTTTCCCTTTGTCTCTTTCTTAATCCAATCTTTCTCCTCTTTATTTCTCTTTCTGTATGGGAATTGACTCCAATTCATCCCATTCCCTTCTCCGTTGTTCCCCTATTTGTTTCACAATCCTTAAATCTCTGGTTAAAGAGATGAGACTGTTGGTCCCGTCGCTTATCGGGGTCCCAGATGCCCCGTTACCCTGGCCGTGCCGCGCCGTTATCAGCTCGCACTCCTGGCAATTTGCGGGGCAAAAGATTTTCGAGCTGAAGGGTGCGGGGAAAAGTATGCCGTGAGATGCAAGATTTGTCGCAATGTGATTTACAGAGACATTCAGGTAAAACTTCTCCAATCAAAGAGACAGAAAGAATCTTACCAGCAACTTTTCTGGTTTTATCTCGATTGCTCGCGGCCTCAAGAAAAAGTAGCTTGGCGAGGCAGTCTGAAAGGGTGAGGGGCATCAAAGACAAAACATCACGAAAATGGCTTTGCACATCAATGGCTTTAAGTCACTGACCGTCTTTGCCACTCTCCAGAAATCTGCACAATTGGTCTCGGAAGAACCATATTCAAGACTTTCAAACTGGAGACGCAACTGCCGCAGCCTCAACGAGCAAGGTCACATCCCAATGTCGGGTGCAGTAACTCAAGATCTGAATGACTGCCAGAAAAAAAGCTAACCGTACCTTATCTGATAATGCTGCATCAGAAGGGGGCCGATCAGAGCGAGGATCCCAGCCTACTTCCACAGACGCTCTCGACAGATTTCTATGTGCCCACAGATAATGTGCACTCATTCGTCAGTGTATTATCTGCAACGAGGTGTGCACGACTCACACGGCCAAACCCATAAAACATATTTATTTCCTCCTTTCCGCCATCAGTAACTCAAACTTTCTCAAGGTCTGTCCCGAGATAGGGATTGACGTACTGCCACTTTAAGCCTCACAACTTTAGTTCCAGACACCGATCGTTAATGCTGATAGATTGTCTCAGGATACATTCTACTTACCTCATCTCATTCGACAAGAGAGATTCCATGGACATTAGCGGGGCCGAATCCTTTTTATAGCGTCTCCTTACAATTTCATCCTCAATGTTCAATTTTCTTTCCGTAAGATTTAAGCATCGAGCTGAAAGCTTCTGTTATATTCAGTCAGATCAGTTTTACCACTTAAGAGCTTGCATTTCTATAGCACCTTTTACGATCTCAGGGTGTCTCAAAAGTGTTTTACAGCCAATGAAGTATTTGAAGTGGAGTCGCTGTTGGAACGTAGGAAATGCAGCAATCAATTTGCACACAGCAAGATCCCACAAACAGCAATGTGATAATGACCGGGTAATAGGTTTTAGGTATTGATTAAGGGATAAATATTGTCCAGGACACCGGGGAGAACGCCCCTGCTCTTCTTTGAAATAGTGCCATGGGATCTTTTATATTCACCTGAGGGGACAGACGGGGCCTCGGTTTAACGTCTCATTTGAAAAACGGCACCTCCAACAATAATAATAATAATAATTCAACTTTATTGTCATTGTACAATGCACAAGTACATGAACAACGAAATGTGATTTGCAAGCTCCCATGAGTCCAGTACAAATAACATTAACGTAAATAGCACCGTCCTGGGAGAAGCAAAGCCGCTGCGTCTGTGCGCGCCGCCATTCCATTTCCACCATTCCTCCTGTCCGACAATCTTCAGCCCAACGCCCGGGCCTGCTCACCAGCCGCCCCTCCCGGGGCTCCTTCCGTGACCTTCTCACCAACCGCCCCTCCTCGGGGCTCCTTCCGTGACCTTCTCACCAACCGCCCCTCCTCGGGGCTCCTTCCGTGACCTTCTCACCAACCGCCCCTCCTCGGGCTCCTTCCGTGACCTTCTCACCAACCGCCCCTCCCGGGGCTCCTTCCGTGACCTTCTCACCAACCGCCCCTCCTCGGGGCTCCTTCCGTGACCTGCTCACCAGCCGCCCCTCCTCGGGGCTCCTTCCGTAACCTTCTCACCAACCGCCCCTCCCCGGGGCTCCTTCCGTGACCTTCGGCACCTGGACTTCCCTGATGGTCACCCCTCCAGGTACTAACCAGGCCTGGCTCTGCTTAGCTTCCAAGCCTTGCCAGTGACCCTGTCCCTAGTCCCAGTACTGCACTGGCGTGTCAGCCTAGATTATGTGCTCAAGTCTCTAGAGTGGGACTTCAACTTAACTTAAACAATTATACATATGTTTGAGATGGTAATGGTGTCGTGCCCAAGGCCCATTGAAATCAATGGGTAACGTTGCAGCAGTAACACCTTGCTAACTTTCTCCAGAGGGGCTGCTGCAACATCTGAAAAACTTAAATCAAACAAGAATTCCTGCTGTTCCTGCCTGCTCCAGAGGTGGTGCTGTAACTTCTCAGCCTGCTACAGCAAGCACAAGATAAAAGGCACATCACTTCCGACCACTAGCCATGAGCATGGCCATAGGGGAATCCAATTATATCAGAGCCATGAAAAAGGCTCCCTAGAATTATACCAGGAATGAGAAATTACAAAAAAGGGCGTAAAAA
This sequence comes from Somniosus microcephalus, assembly GCF_052327205.1. Classification (NCBI taxonomy): domain Eukaryota; kingdom Metazoa; phylum Chordata; class Chondrichthyes; order Squaliformes; family Somniosidae; genus Somniosus; species Somniosus microcephalus. Next base: position 14,921,306 of record NC_141002.1, on the reverse strand, counting down.
ATTGGGCTTCTTTCACTGAGAAGTTTATGGGGATATAGAAGGGAACAAACAAACTTGCTGGACCTCTTCCTAAACCTAGGACGTCCCCAAGCACTTCACAGCCCATGAAGTACTGTTGAAGTGTAGCCACTGTGACAATGTAAAGAAACCTGGCAGCTAATTTGCGCACAAGTCCCACAAACAGACCGAGATAGATGATCTGATCATTTGTATTAGCGATGTTGGTTGAGGGATAAACACTGGATCCTCAAATTGTGCCACGGGATCTTTTACATCCACCTAAGCAGGCAAGTGGCACCTCGGTTTAACATCTCCTCTGAAAGAAAGCACTTCTGACAGTGAAGTACTTCCTCAGTACTGCACCAGAGTGCCCTCCTAGGCAATGTTCCCGTTTAGCCGTGCAGCCCAGCCGCGCAGCTGTCTGAAGCTCCCGCGCAGGCCGCTTGCCAGTTTCTCAATGGAAAACCGCGCATGCGCGGAAGTTTGAAGGGGCTGCAAACCCAAACAAAACGTTAGAGGAAACAATGATCCTAGGTTTTACATTTAAATGTAGTGTCAGCTGTGGCTCAGCAGGTAGCACAATCGCCTCAGTCAGAAGGTTGTGGGTTCAAGTCCCACTCCAGGGAGTTAGCATCAATGAGCATACCAAGCAGCTGGCCATTTGACAACGGGGTAAAGCACAATGAAATTATTTCTGAAAGCAAAGCCTCCGCACTCACATACCTTTTTAATAATGTGTGATGTGTTTGAAGTATCCTCGTGTTAACCTTATAAAAATGAAGCTCAACAGGCGAGTTTTTAAAAAAGTTCTTGTTGGAAAAAGATGGCAGGGTTCAGTACAGATCACCCATCTACAAACAGTGTGTGTGCTGACAATCTAGGTGTTTTCTGTAGAAAATGCCCAAGATTGTTCAACGCTTTTCTCTTCGTCAAAACCTGATTCACTTCACACTTTGTGCATTAAAATGTGTTAAAATGCGCTGCTATTTTGCTAGTTCCACATCTCGGCCTTGTCATCAGGCAAGGCACAGAGCTACCCCATGAAGAGAAAGTGATAATCAGAGGCTAACTGGCAGGTCCACTTGGCATGGTCCACCAACCAGCTGGCCATCTGACGATGGGGTAAAGTACACTGTTAATAATTGATATGGATTCTCCTTCCCACATTGCCGGGAGTTTCCTTTCCATCTTTATGAGCTGATCCAGATTCTCCTTTGCGCTAATTCCATCTGCTGCATATTCTCCTTTGATGATCCGAGGCGTTGTGCATAGTGGTGCAGCAAATTGGCCCTAACTCCCCTTGGTGTATGACACACTAAAGTACAATTTAAAAGCCAAATAAAATTTTATTAGGCAGTTGACTCATCACATTAGACAAATCCTACAGCTGTAACCTTCTAATCTGAAGTAAAATGGGATGAGGGTAACGCAGTGGATGTGGTATACATGGATTTCAGTAAGGCCTTCGATAAAGTCCCGCACAGGAGACTGGTCAAGGTGGTAAGAGCCCATGGAATCCAGGGTTCCTTGGCACATTGGATACAAAACTGGCTTAGTGGCAGAAGGCAGAGGGTGATGGTCGAAGGTTGTTTTTGTGACTGGAAGCCTGTGGCCAGTGGGGTACCACAGGGATCGGTGCTGGGTCCCTTGCTGTTTGTGGTCTACATTAATGACTTGGATATGAATGTAAAGGGTATGATCAGTAAGTTCGCAGATGATACAAAAATTGGTAGGGTGGTAAATAGCGAGGAGGGTAGCCTCAGTCTGCAGGACGATATAGATGGGTTGGTCAGATGGGCGGAACAGTGGCAAATGGAATTTAACCCGGAAAAGTGCGAGGTGATGCACTTTGGGGGGGACTAACAAGGCAAAGGAATACACAATGAATGGAAAGACCCTAGGCAAGACGGAGGGTCAGAGGGATCTGGGTGTGCAAGTACACAGATCCCTGAAGGCGGCGGAACAGGTGGATAAGGTGGTAAAAAAGGCATATGGGATACTTGCCTTCATTAGCCGAGGCATTGAATATAAGAGCAAGGAGGTTATGATGGAGCTGTATAAAACACTGGTTAGGCCACAGCTGGAATACTGTGTGCAGTTCTGGTCGCCACACTACAGGAAGGATGTGATCGCGTTAGAGAGGGTGCAGAAGAGGTTCACCAGGATGTTACCAGGGCTGGAGCGCTTCAGCTATGAAGAGAGACTGGGCAGATTGGGTTTGTTTTCCTTGGAGCTGAGGAGGCTGAGGGGGGACATGATTGAGGTGTACAAAATTATGAGGGGCATAGATAGGATGGATGCTGAGGAGCTTTTTCCCTTAGTAGAGGGGTCAATAACTAGGGGGCATAGATTCAAGGTAAAGGGCGGGAGGTTTAGAGGGGATTTGAGAACGAACTTTTTCACCCAGAGGGTGGTTGGAGTCTGGAACTCACTGCCTGAAAGGGTTGTGGAGGCAGAAACCCTCACAACATTTAAGAAGCATTTGGATGTGCACTTGAAATGCCATAGCATACAAGGCTACGGGCCAAATGCTGGAATATGGGATTAGATTAGACAGGGCTTGATGGCCGGCGCGGACACGATGGGCCGAAGGGCCTCTATCCGTGCTGTATTACTCTATGACTCTATGACTCTAAAATGGCACTCTTGCTCTCACTCTCATTTGCCTCAGTAATACAGCCGAAGATGGGAGTAGGAGTAAGCGTGCAATGTCATGGTGGAGACGGGGAGTTGTGTCAGTAGGAAAGGTAAACAAGATTTAGGATAAAATACGCCAGGTGTAAAACAGAGAAGGTAAAATGGATAAAGTGGGGGAAGCAGCAGCAACATGGAAGTGAGCTGGGATTGGGAAGGGGAATTAACATTTTGTAAATGTAAATTTTGTAATACTATATGGTCTATATGCCAAGGATGGAATATTGGCCACAGAGACAAACACTTGTAGTTTATTAAAAGTTAAATGTTACACGCTCATGGCCAACACCGAGATTACAAAGGATGTTTTGCCACAGAAGATACTCTCAGGGCACTTAGAAAATAATAATAGGATTGGGCAGAGTCAACATGGATTTATTAAAGGGAAATCGTGTTTGACCAATCTGTTACAATTTTTTGAGGTTGTAACTAGCAGAATAGATAAGGGGGAACCAGTGGATGTGGTGTATTTGGATTTTCAGAAGGCATTCGATAAGGTGCCACACAAGAGGTTATTAAACAAAATTAGGACTCATGGGATTGGGGTTAATATACTAGCATGGATTGAGGATTGGTTAACGGACAGAAAACAGAGTAGGAATAAACGGGTCATTTTCGGGTTGGCAGGCTGTAACTAGCGGGGGTACTGCAAGGATCAGTGCTTGGTCCTCAGCTAATCACAATCTACATCAATGATTTGGATGAGGAGACCAAATGTAATATATCCATGTTTGCTGATGATACAAAGCTGGGTGGGAATGTAAGTTGTGAGGCAAAGAGGCTTCAAGGGGATATAGACAGGCTAAGTGAGTGGGCAAGAACATGGCAAATGGAATATAATGTGGAGAAATGTGAAGTTATCCACTTTGGTAGGAAAAATAGAAAAGCAGAGTATTTTTTAAAATGGGGACAGATTGGGAAATGTTAGTGTTCAGAGGGACCTGGGTGTCCTTGTACATGAATCACCGGTAGTTAACATGCAGGGACAGCAAGCAATTAGGAAAGCAAATGGTATGTTGGCCTTTATTACAAGAGAGTTTGAGTATGAGTATAAAGATGTCTTACTGCAATTATATAGGGCCCTGGTGAGACCACAACTGAAGTATTGTGTACAGTTTTGGTCTCCTTGCCATAGAGGGAGTGCAACAAAGGTTCACCAGACTGGTTCCTGGGATGGGGGGGGGGGGGGGGGGGGAAAAAGAGAGAGATTGTCCTCAGGAGAAATTGAGTAGACTAGGCCTATATTCTCTAGAGTTTAGAAGAATGAGAGGTGATCTCATTGAAACATACAAATTTCTTACAGGGCTTGACAGGGTAGATGCAGGGAGGATGTTTCCCTTGGCTGGGGAAGACTAGAACCAGGGGTCACAGTCTCAGAATAAGGGGTCGGCCATTTAGGACTGAGATGAGGAGAAATTTCTTCACTCAGAGGGTGGTGAATCTTTGGAATTCTCTACCCCAGAGGGCTGTGGAGGCTCAGTCGTTGAGTATATTTAAGACAGAGATCAATAGATTTTTGGATATTAAGGGAATCAAGGGATATGGGGATTGTGCAGGAAAGTGAAGTTGAGGTAGAAGATCAGCCATGATCTTATTGAATGGCAGAGCAGGCGCAAGGGGCCGAATGGCCTACTCCTGCTCCTATTTCTTATGTTCTTGTGACAGTTGGGTGATCTCAACACTCCCTTCATCTCCCAACCTCACATTACAGTGGTCTTGCTTTAAGCTCAGCTCAAAGACCATTCCATCACCTTCACTCTTGGCTTTACATTAGCTCAACACACCAAGACTCAAACAGGCTCCACTGCACGATTACAGGACATAATGTAAACTACCTGATCTATGTATCCATGAGAACATGAGAACTATCCACAGCTTCGTTATGTGACGATATGTTGACATTCTACAGATGTTGTCTGTCAGCTACATTTGAAGGTTTTTTAATTCTAAAATTTTAACTACAGAACTAATAAAATGAAAGCAATACAAGTGAGTCTTTCACATAGAAACATAGAAGATAGGAGCAGGAGTAGGCCATTCGGCCCCTCGAGCCTGCTCCGCCATTCAATGAGATCATGGCTGATCATCCAAATTCATTACCCGGTCCCTGCTTTCTCCCCATATCCCTTGATCCCTTTAGCCTTAAGAAATATATCCAACTCCTTCTTGAATATATTTAATGAATTGGCCTCTACTGCCTTCTGTGGCAGAGAATGCCACAGGTTCACACAAAATGGATTTCTTTACTATTGCGAAATCTTAATCTCCAACAGAAAGTAAGTAGCGTACAGGAGGAAGAGAAGGAAGTGAGTAAACTTCCAGATGAAGCAATGGAGACAAAACCTTGTAAGAAACAATTAGATATTACAATGGGGGATGTTAGGATTTGTCGATGGATGAATTAAGGTGGGCCAAATGGCCTTCCTCATCCAAAGTTATCTTATGATCTTGTAAAGTAAACGAGGAAGAGGACAAAGTGAGCAAGTTAAAAGGAGGAAGAGGAGAAAGTAGTTGAGCTTAAGGAGGATGCTGAAGTGGCAAGGGAAAGGAAGGAGGGGAAAGTGGGTGAAGGAAAGGAGGGGGACAGACAGCAATTGCATGGTGCTTCTAGACTTTGAATAATAGCACAGTAGCTACGCTATCATTACAGTCTTTTAGCCTCTATTAGACTGGCGGATACTGGGAAACTGACAGAGTCGCCTCAGTTCCCTTATCCTGATGGCAGAGTGGGAGATCCAGGATTGACTGGATCTACAATTCTGTTGCTGGGATAGAGGAGCCAGATCTAATGATCGGTCACACAGACACTGATCTCCTGAAACCCGAACGAAACAAGCAGCCGTGTATAAGCAGTTTTCACTGGCTTGGCGAAAGTCATTGAGCTGCACGGGAGAGCACACCAATTATATGCTTTGAAATTAATTTACATATACATAAATTATAAGTTGATTACAAAACAGATTCTACCCTATAATTCAAAAACCGCAAGTCCTGTCTTGATAAAATTTAGAAATTATAACCATCACACACTGAAAGGGAGAAAATACTAATGAATTATGCTAATTAGGTCTAGTTTACATATGCAGATAAGACTGATTACAAGGTGGATTTTCCTCAATGTTATGGCAATCTTGTCAGAAGTAACTATCACTGAATTGTTGTAGAGGCTGTACTGCTAGTGAAACCCGAATAAAGGCTGCTTGCAACAGAATTTATAATTATGATGTTCCAATGTGCCATAAATATACCTGAAAGTAGCAAACTGCCATAGTGTTGCTCTACTTTAATACACTACTAACATATCTACAATATTCTTTGTTATGCTAAACCCCTCAGGTAACCAGGCACAGAAGATGCAACATCTCATTCCGTCCACTGAAACTGAACCGACAAACAAAATCTTACTGTAAAAAAATATCTGCACCATCATAAATTGAGCCAACTGGAGAGGGCACTGGGTGGTGCAATGGGTTCGATAATGACCTTTCACTTCAAGTCCTGCCCAGGCTAATGAGGTGAAAGTTCGCTCTGTCCGCTGGCTGCTATGTGAACTAAGTTCGAGCAGTCTCAATCCAATTCGGAGTGGGCACAGGCATGGTAGCGCAGTGGTTATGTTACTGGACTGATAATCTAATGGCACGCTAGTTCAAATCCCACCAGGGCATTTTGAGAACCTGAATTTGTCTGGTAACAGTACAAGTGATCATGAAGCTGCTGGATTGTAATAAAAAAAAAATTAAAAACTGGTTCACTAATGCCCTTAGGGAAAGAAACCTGCTGTCCTTACCCAGTCTTACCTACACATGACTCCAGTCCCACCCCAAGGTTGTTGACTATTAAGTGTTCTCTGAACTGGCCTAGCAAGCCCCTCAAATGTGTCAAGCCAATGGGTTCAAGGCGGCGGCTCAACACCACCTTCTCAGGGCAACTAGGGAAGGGCAATAAAGACCAGGATGCCAAGATTCCAAAGAATTAATTTCTTAAAAAGGCCTACAACATAAAACCTCCGCTAATTGGCAATCTCTCAATGGTGGTGTGGGGAATGGAAAACGTGTCTATGGCTGGGGCCGAGACATGTTGGAATAGAGCTCCAGGAGCTTTCCAGCATCTGCAGTATTTTGCTGAAATCTTAACTGTGCTGAGCTATGCTATACTTGGCACTGGGAGTGGATGATGTCGACAATGGGTGCCTGAGGTAGGGCAGTTCCATTCCCAGCACTGATATACCTCACCTGGAGGAGCACCAAATGTGAAAAGGGGGGGGGAAAAAAATTCAACGCGATCTCCTTTATAACTTGAATGACAAGCTTGTCTCATCAGTGGCTGCACTACACAGGTCAAGCCAGGAAGTTCTCAGGATCGATCTCTGCAGCGAGGCTTGAAGATACAGCCTTCTGACTCACAGCTGAGAGTGCCAGCACTGAGCCAAGTGCCAGCCTGACACTTCAATACAATACTGAGGGGGTGCTGCACTGTCGGAGGTGACAGCTTTGGGATGAGGCATTAAACCGAGGCCCCGCCAGTCCTCTCTGGTGTCGTGGCCAACATTTATTCCTCAACCAACACCTAAAAACAGGTGATCTGGTCATTTATCTCATTGCTGTTTGTGGGACCTTGCTGAACCCAAATTGGCTACTACTTATGCTACATTACAACAGTGAATACAGTTCCACAGTGCTTTGTTGGCTGGATGCGCTTTGGAACGTCCGAAGGTTGTGAAAGGTGCTATATAAATACACGCTCTTTCTTTCATGAAGGAATGAATCTGGCAAATTGGCTGAGGATCCTAATCCCGATCCAAGCTGGAATTTTTTTGGGGAGGTCCATGCGACACATGCCATGCTCAGTCTCCAACCGACCAACAGCACCAAACAGAATAACGGCACATACATCTCATTTGTTGTTTGTGCGGCCTTGCTGAGCTCAAAATTGGCAGCCACGTCTGTCTACATAACAGTGACTGCCCTTCAAAATTCATCGTTTGTGAAGCACTTCAGAACATGGGTCCTTTTTCATCTCTAGGAAGTCACACAACACCAGGTTATAGTCCAACAGCTTTACTTGAAATCACAAGCTTTCGGAGCGCTGCTCCTTCGTCAGGTGAAGTGAAGAGAAGCAGACAGGCACAGCATATATAGTCAGGGAAAACTGCCAGATGATTACAGGTAATCTTTCTAACTGCCCTTTATCACACCTCGGCAGAGAGATAATCACAGCAATCAAAGGTGTGAATGGTGTCCAAACAGGTCAGTCAGGAAAACATTACATCAAAGAACAATGAGGTGGGGTCACAAGGGGTCAAATGTTGCAGATGCTGGGGTCTACATGAAAACCAGAAAAAAAAACTTTGCTCGAAATCACAGCAGGTCTGGCCGCATCTGTGCGGAGAGAACAAGCCAACGACGACTCGAGTCTGGATGACTCTACGTCAGGTGGGGTTACATGTAGCGTGACATGAACCCAAGATCCCGGTTGAGGCCGTCCTCATGAGTGCGGAACTTGGCCATCAGTTTCTGCGCGACGATTTTGCGTTGTCGTGTGTCTCGAAGGCCGCCTTGGAAAATGCTTACCCGAAGATCGGAGGCTGAATGTCCTTGACTGCTGAAGTGCTCCCCGACTGGGAGGGAACACTCCTGCCTGGCGATTGTTGTGCTGTGTCCGTTCATCCGTTGTCGCAGTGTCTGCATGGTCTCGCCGATGTACCATGCTCCGGGGCATCCTTTCCTGCAACGTAGGAGGTAGACAACGTTGGTCGAGTCACATGAGTATGTACCATGTACCTGGTGGGTGGTGTCCTCACGTGTGATGATGGTATCGGTGTTGATGATCTGGCATGTCTTGCAGAGGTTGCCGTGGCAGGGTTGTGTGGTGGCATGGTCGCTGTTCTCCTGAAAGCTGGGTAATTTGCTGCGAACGATGGTCTGTTTGAGGTTAGGCAGCTGTTTGAAGGAGAGTAGTGGAGGCGTGGGGGTGGCCTTAGCGAGGTGTTCGTCGTCGTCGATGACATGTTGAAGGCTGCGGAGAACATGGCGTAGTTTCTCCGCTCTGGGGAAGTACTGGATGACGAAGGGTACTCTGTTGGTTGTGTCCCGTGTTTGTCTTCTGAGGAGGTCTATGCGATTTTTCGCTGTGGCCCATCGGAACTGTCGATCGACGAGTCGAGTGTCATATCCCATTCTTACGAGGGCGTCTTTCAGCATCTGTAGGTGTCCATCGCGTTCCTCCTCGTCTGAGCAGATCCTGTGTATTCGCAGGGCTTGTCCATAGGGGATGGCTTCTTTAACGTGGTTAGGGTGGAAGCTGGAGAAGTGCAGCATCGTGAGGTTGCCCGTGGGCTTGCGGTAGAGTGAAGTGCTGAGGTGTCCATCTTTGATGGAGATTCGTATGTCCAGGAATGAAACCTATTCTGAGGAGTAGTCCATCGTGAGTTTGATGGTGGGATGGAACTTGATGTCATCGTATAGTCTTTTCAGTGATTCTTCGCCGTGGGTCCATAGGAAGAAAATGTTGTCGATGTATCTGGTGTATAGCATTGGTTGGAGGTCCTGTGCAGCGAAGAAGTCTTGCTCGAACTTGTGCATGAAGATGTTGGCATATTGAGGTGCGAATTTGGTCCCCATGGCTGTTCCGTGTGCTTGGGTAAAGAACTGGTTGCCGAAGGTGAAGACAGCTTTCAGGAGAACAGCGACCACGCCACCACACAACCCTGCCACGGCAACCTCTACAAGACATGCCAGATCATCAACACAGATACCATCATCACACGTGAGGACACCACCCACCAGGTACATACTCATGTGACTCAGCCAATGTTGTCTACCTCATACGTTGCAGGAAAGGATGCCCCGGAGCATGGTACATCGGCGAGACCATGCAGACTCTGCGACAACGGATGAACGGACACCGTTTCATCTCTCAATTCCTAAGGTCCATGTAGTTTGCCTTCTACCATCCTGGTAGTTGTACAATACAAAGCAACGACATAAGGTACTATAGAAATGCCAGTTTTGTTTCCTTACTGAGAAATCTACACAGGTAGTGTCTACAGGAAACTTTGGTTTATTCGGAGGTTGTATGTCCGGAAACCTCGATCTAATGGCAGAAATCAGCAGCTGTTTTGGTTAGGTTTTTTTTCTTCTAGCATTTTTTTTTTTTTTTTTTATATATAAACAGTCAGGCTCTGGAAAGCGTCTCTGTAGCTTAGCAACAGCTTCAGAGACGCTTCCAAGGTACGAGCCGAGTGTTTACAAGCTGTTGCTAAGCAACAGTGTTTGTTGTCAGATACGGAGATGAAAACCTCCGTATCCTTCAACATTAGCGCTGGTCTATCCGGAAGTTTTGCTAGATCGGCAGCAGCTCGGTCCCGTCGGTGCCAGATATCGCGAAGTTTCCTGTATTTGCCCGACATGGGAGTTCATATTCTCTCGCTATATGGACACACCCACTTATCCTGTTTGTGCTGTACATTCCATATAATTCTATGTAATCGCCAACAGTGCCTTGAAGGACTGCAGCGATGAATGGCTCAGGGATTGGAATATCAAGGCAGTCAGAGGGTTTGACTTTGTTCCAATCTCCTAGAGTCAGGAGTGACATTTGCAGTGACAGGTTGGCAGGCTGTAACTCGTGGGATACCGCAAGGATCAGTGCTGGGGCCTCAACTATTCACAATCTATATTAATGACTTAGGTGAGGGGACCGAGTGTAATGTATCCAAGTTTGCTGATGATACAAAGATAGGTGGGAAAGTAAGTTGTGAGGAGGATGCAAAGAGATAGACAGGTTACGTGAGTGGGCAAGAACATGGCAGATGGAATGTAATGTGGAGGAGTGTGAAGTTATCCAATTTGGTAGGAAAAATAGAAAAGCAGAATTTTTGTAAATGGTGAGAAATTGGAAATGTTGGTATTTAGAGGGACCTGGGTCCTTGTATATGAATCACAGAAAGTTAACATGTACGTACAGCAAGCAATTAGGAAAGGAAATGGTTTATTAGCCTTTATTACAAAGGGATTGGAGTACAAGAGTAAAGACATCTTACTGCAATTATATAGCGCCTTGGTGAGACCACACCTGGAGTACTGTGTGCAGTTTTGGTCTCCTTACCCAAGGAAGGATATACTTCTTGCCTTAGAGGGAGTGCAACAAAGGCTCACTAGACTGATTCCTGGGATGATGGGATTGAGGCAACCCAATCCCATAGGCATCGAACCATGGGTATATGAGCACGTGTTCAAATATCTGATCTCCAGGTAATGCCTTCCAACAGCCGTTGTGCCTGCCCTCAAGAGCTTCCTCATCAACTATACAATGGACATCTGCCTTCAGCTTGGTGGAAGAACCTATGCAGTACTGTTTATGATGTGCCAGCCACTTTGTTGCTGTAGATGCCAATTCCAATGCTGCATTCCAGGCTTGCTTCAGGCAATGGCAAATTGCCAGGCTCATTCCATGCCCCGCCCCCCTCAGTGTAGACTGGAACCCGTCCTCCCTGCAACCATCCCCTGTTTTAGCCACAGATCTATCCCACAGCTTGGTGCCGATATTGGGCATGGACCAAAGGAAAGCCTTCTTTCCGTCTTTCGGATGAGACATTAAACCGAGGCCCCATCTGCTCTCTCAGGTGGACGTAAAAGATCCCATGGCACTATTTCGAAGAGGAGCAGGGGAGTTATCCCCGGTGTCCTGGCCAATATTTATCCCTCAATCAACATAATGACCAGATAATCTGTTTTTCTGATCACATTGCTGTTTGTGGGAGCTTGCTGTGCGCAGTTTGGCTGCCGCGTTTCCTACATCACAGCAGTGACTACACTCCAAAAGTACTTCAGTGAATGTAAAGCACTTTGAGATGTCCGGTGGTCGTGAAAGGCACTGTATGTCTTTCAAGTCTTTTTCTCTGTCATGTGAAGACAGGATTACACTTTTATGTGATGCCCCCCTCCCCCCAAAGTAGAATGGCCTGTCAAAACTAAACGGCCAAGGCTCACACAGAAATGGTGACCACTTTGGCCAAGTAGCAGAGGGTGCTCGTGAAAGTGTACCCAAAGGGTCAGGAAAGAAAGGGATTTGGAGGGAAGAGGAGCCAGATGGTCCACCAGTGATGGTGAATAGAACTTTCTATTTCTGGCTCTCAGTGTCAACATTAAATACTTCTTAGCCAGGTAACAGCACACGAGTACAGATTAAAGCTCCCTTTACACTGCCCCAACAATATATCTCAGGCCTGATCTCAAAAGCACACCCTACTGCACCGATGTCACCTTTCTCCACTTTCCTGTGTCAATTCAGGGGTATATTTTTGTCTTTTTAATAGGACATGCACCCGAGTTCCCGTTAGTGGCGGAAGCAACAGCATCAAGACTGACCTTGTCCTCGTCCTACATTTACACGCATGTGTTTCCAGCAGAAGTCACTGGATAGCGACCAGGTTCGGGAAGGCTGGCTAAATTCCTGCTCTTCCCTGTCCTGACACACTGAAGGCTGGCTGATACCCCGACTGAGATTGACCGATGCGCGCATGCGGATTAAATCTGGCATCTGCTGGGTTTGTAAGCCTCAGTACCGGACCGCGCGGCACATTAACCAACTGAACCACATCAGCGGAGAAACCGGCAAAAAAAAAGTGCAGTTCACGAGGGCCAATCACAAAGAAAAAATATGTAAGAAATAATAGACTGATGGAGCCCAGAGAGCAGCCCTGCCATCTGTTCCCTTGGCCCGAGGAGGTGGATGGTATGAGGAAAGCACAGAAACAAGGGACAACACAAGAACAACAGAGCAATGTGCGCTCTAAAATAAACAACAGGTTCTGCACTCTGCCCCACATACAATCAGTTTCAGCCCAAATACAGATTTGCAGCCACTGGCGTTACAGCCCCTACTCCAATCTGAAGCCTATCTGGAGTGAGAGATATTCACTGTTCACATTAACATCCTCCAATCCGAAGCCTATCTGGAGTGAGAGATATTCACTGTTCTCGTTAACATCCTCCAATCTGAAGCCTATCTGGAGTGAGAGATATTCACTGTTCACATTAACATCCTCCTACCCAACAGCTGCTGGTTAACCAGTTCGGCTCACGCCAGGGAACCAGAAAAAGGTGTGAAATCCAAGATTAAGATTCTTTCCACACATTACACGCCTCTCTCTAACATGGCAATGGCTTTCTGCATTTCCAGTATTTCCTTTGTTTTCTCCAGCTCAGAGTGCAGGATTCAAGGTATCATTTCTGTTTTCTCTGAAACGTTTTTCTTAAATCTATTTTGTGGGAACTGTAGCAGCGTCACACACATCCAATAAATCCTCACAGTATCATTTTAAAACTAACTCCCAATAGGACGCACATTATTTATGACTCTTCACTAATCGAGACCATATAAAACTAGGAGTGCCTCTCTGCAGCTCCACAATCTATGATATTACACAAACTGCTTACAGCTCCCTCATCAGTAAATAAAATCCAATTAAAACAGTTTGTCATGGACACATCTTTCACCACAACATCCTCTGATGTATCACAGCCTCTCGAATAACACAAGTCGTTCAAAAGTAAAGATCGCAGACTGCTGATTAAATATTGCTGCTGAGAGATTATCAGCTATTTTATTTTGCCTTTCCAGTTTTGTGTCTCTCCTCTCCGGAAAGGGCCGTCTTTTACCAAGTCTACAGCCCTCTGCGACTTCAGCTCAGAGTTTGGGTCGGCTATTCTGCCAAGGTGGGGGCTCAGTTCGAGTCTGTTCTTCGCCCAACTTCCACAAATCCAGTTTAAAATTCTCATCCTCATGTTCAAATCCCTCCTTGGCCCTCGCCCCTCCCTATCGCTGTAACCTCCTGCAGCCCTACAACCCTCCGAGATATCGGCGCTCCTCCAATTCTAGCCTCTTGCGCATCCCCGATTTTAAATCGCTCAACCATTGGCGGCTGTGCCTTCAGCTGCCTAGGCTCCAAGCTCTGGAATTTCCTCCCTAAACATCTCCGCCTCGCTCTCCTCCTTGAAGACGCCCCTTAAAACTCACCAATCAAGAACCCTGGATGACTTTTCTCTTGCGTGGCCCACGGGTTTTGAGGCCAACTATAGAACCCGCATTGCTTTCCCAGCTGACGCAACACAGGTTGGCATCGAATCTGGAACCACCTTGTATTCATGGTCTTACCCATGGTGGTGACGGTCAAGGAGGAAGGGGGGGGGGGGGGGGGGTTACAACTTGTTAGAGAATACTCAATACATTTGGTTGCTTGTTTCCTGGAGAACTTATATGAACGCCCTTTTGATGTTGGGCTCGCTGTAACACAAGCCTATTATACAGATAGGAGACTATAACACATCTGATGCTGAAATCAAATCCAGTCCCTCGAGATGCTCTGATGCACAATGCTTTTTAATGCCTCTTTCACTAAAAAAAATTAAGTGTTAATTTTAAAAAGTCCTTAATGTGTTATATTTCAAAATCATCAGACATATATACTTCTCAATTTAAGAAAACAATGTGAATTAATCAGCAAAATTGATTTCACAATTACCTTCTCGAATTAACGTACATCTTTTCAAATGAATTATTAAATTGAGAAATTGATAACTGAATTCGGCAATGGGTTATACGATCAGAAGAAAAGTTTACAAATTAATTTCCAACATAATTTAATTTTGAAAAGATTAAGTTTGGGCAGTGGAAGTGCTCCCAGGCAGATCGCCTCAGATTTATGTCTACTTTGAGGCTCAGGCTGAAAAAGATAAACAAGAAATGCAAGCCTTCAATGAAGGAGGAAAACAGGGGCTAACTGGCGTAGTGGGAACAAGCAGCACCAGTGTGGTACCGAGTCATACAAGCCAGACAGCCAAGTTTGATCCTTGGTCATAGATCATAGACATTTACAGCGCAGAAAGTCATCATTTGGCTCATCGTGTCTGTGCCGGCTGAAAAAGGGTCAGTTACAACTTGTTAGAGAATACTTCAATACGTTTGGTTGCTTGATTCCTGGAGAACTTATATGAACACCCTTTTGATGTTGGGCTCGCTGTAACACAAGCCTTTTATTATACAGCAGGGAGACTATAAATATGTCTCATGCTGAAATCAAGTCCAGATTCTCGAGACATTTTAAATGGGAAGATAGGTGGTAGATCAATTCACTGTAGAGAAATATGACTTAATACATTTGGAAGTCACTGGGGAAAGGAAGAAATACCTCAAATGGTAAGAATGTGGTAATCCTACTTTCCAGCTCTTGGTCCGTAGCCTTGTAGGTTACAGCACTTCAAGTGCATATACAAGTACAGGAAACTTTCTGGTATCCGGCACGGACGGGACCGACGTGGTGCAGGTCCATCAAAAATTCCAGCTAACCGAACGCTATAGTAAAAGATAGAGTGGAGAGCTCCGTATAAAGCAACAAACCCTGTTGCTTAGCAACAGCTTCAGAACAATCGGCACAAGTTGCAAGCATCTCTGTAGCTTAGCAACAGCTGCAGCTACACCCTTACACAGCAACAAATGGAGTAAAAAAAGTAATAAAAGTTACCTGAACCTACTCCTGAATTTTGCCGGTTAACCGACATTTCCAGTTAATCGAAAGTTTCCTGTACTTTTTAAATGTGCCGAGGGTTTCTGCCTCTACCACCCCGTCAGGCAGGGAGTTCCTGACCCCCACTGCCCTCTGGGTGAAAAAAGTTCTCCTCAATCCCCCTCTAATCCTTCTACCAATTACTTTAAATCTATGTCCCCTGGTTATTGACCTCTCTGCTGGGGAAATAGGTCCTTCCTATCCTCTCTATCTAGGCCCCTCAATTTTATATACCTCAAATCAAGTCTTCCCTCAGCCTCCTCTGTTCCAAAGAAAACAACCCCAGCCTATCCAATCTTTCCTCATAGCTAAAATTCTCCAGTCCAAGCAACATCCTCGTAAATCTCCTCTGCACCCCCTCTAGTGCAATCACATCTTTCCTGTAATGGTGACCAGAACTGCACGCAGTACTCTAGCTGTGGCCTAACTGGTGTTTTTATACATTGCAAGCATAACCTCCCTGCTCTTGTATTCTATGCCTCGGCTAATAAAGGAAAGTATCCCGTATGCCTTCTTAACCACCTTCTCAGTGCCGAGTTAGCTGGTCTCGGGCAGGGCAATAGTTGGGGCACTAAAGTCAGCCCCGATTCCCCTATGCTAAGGGGAAGGGAAAATAAACCGCCAGGATATCCACTCCTGAACAATATCAACATTTGTGGATCACCCCTAGTATTGTAAATTGTAACAAGGTGGTGAAAGATCCCAGGAGAGCATAGGTCGGCTCGCAGGGTGGGAAGATAGGTGGTAGATCAATTCACTGCAGAGAAATATGAGGCAATACATTTGGAAGTCTCTAGGGAAAGGAAGAAACACCTCAAACGGTAAGACTGCGAATGAGGAGAGGAGCTGCGGCGCCTTGGCATGAAGATACATGAATCATTAAAGGTGACAAAGCAAGTATGTAAGACTTTCTAAAAAAAAAACAAAGGGAGTCCCTGGTTTTATACCTGGAGACATAGAATACAAAAGCAAGGAGATAATGTGGATCTTGTACAAGTCTTTTGGCCTCTGTTGAGTACTGACTGCCCCATTGTAGGGCGGATACAAAAGCAATGGAAAGATGCAGAGTAGATTTGTTAGATTATTACCAGGAATAAAGGGGTTGTCATGGAGAGGCTTGAGAAGTTAGGGCTGGAAAGGTTGCGAGGAGGGGCCAATCATGGTCTTTGGGGTTATGATAGGGTAAATAGTGATACCTGTATGTAGATTGTTTTCATTGGTCAGTGAAACTGTAACAAGGAGGCACAAGTTTAAGATTACCACAAAAGGAATTAGGAGGATAGAGAGAAAAAACATTTACACAGCAGGTAGTGGAATTCTCTGCTACAAACCGAGGGAATGAAAATACTTGTTTGAACGAGAGGAATGCTGAACAGCGTGGGGAGTAGGGTCGGCAAACCCCCAGGATTGCCCTGGAATCTCCAGGAATTAAAGATTAATCTCCTGGACACTGCAATGAGCAAGCTGGGGGGAAAAAATCATAGGGATATTTTTTTTTTAAAGTGCGCATTTTTCATTTTCTAACACTTTTGTTTATTCGTTATAAAAATATTGGAGATGGGAAAAGGCGGCTGTTTGATTGGGCGGGCTGGTTGACGGTGGGAGGTCATGTGATGAAACCTCCAGGAATACATCCAATCAGAGCTGGCCACACTAGTGGGGAGCGAGCAGAAGAGTGGAATTAGACTCCGTGACTGAAGTGCAGATAAAACACTGGCACAGATTTAATGGGCTGAATGACCTATTTTTGTGCTTCAATATTCCATGTTTCTATCCAGTAATTCTCCCACAAAAATGGGACAGTTTGACGAGGGGGGCCCCCCCCCGAAAAATAAAACCGAATAGAAGGCCATCATCTGAAGCAGTGGGTACCCGGTCACTCAGTCTGCTGTTTAGTCCAATCCCATTGTTTAAAAGGCCACGGTGAAGTCAGCAGTGGTGGATCCAGTAACTAATGACGCTGCATTAGGGTTACCAACTCTACAGGAATTGAAGATTCATCTCCAGGACACTGCAGGGAGCAACCCGGGAAATAAAAATCATAGGGGCCTTAAAAAAAAAAAAAAAAAAAAAAAAAAAAAATCACTTTCTTTAAACACTTGTTTATTAGTTATAAAAATGTTGGGAGTTTGAAAAGAAAAGGCTGCTTGACTGACAGTCAATCAGATAATGAAGGTTCTTTTCGCTTTCCAATTGGTATGGGAAGGCATTGCTCCTTGAGAATGGACATGTTGGGCGGCCAGTGCAGGAAGCGTGGGGGCGGGGCAGTTGGAGGGAATAGGTCATATGATAAAACACAGAAAAATAGGAGCAGGAGTAGGCCATTCGGTCCTTCGAGCCTGCTCCACCATTCAATATCATGGCTGATCCTCTATCGCAATACCATATTCCCGCTCTCTCTCTCCATACCCCTTGATGCCTTTTGTGTCTAGAAATCTATCTATCTCCTTCTTAAATATATTCAGTGACTTGGCCTCCACAGCCTTCTGTGGTAGAGAATTCCACAGGTGAAGAATTTCTCCTCATCTCAGTCCTAGATGTCCTACTCCGTATCCTGAGACTGTGACACCCCCTCGTTCTAGAACCCCCAGCCAGGGGAAACATCCTCCCTGTATCCAGTCTGTCTAGCCGTCATAATTTTAAACGTTTCAATGAGATCCCCTCTCAAACCTCCAGGATTACATCCAGCGAGAGTTGGCAACCAATGTTCCCTGTAATTATTTTTGCCATTCAAAATACGTGTTTTTTGCATTGAAGAACCGGCTGCGCAGGTTCCCTGGAGCGCTGCACGGCCACGCAGCTTAAAGGGAACATTGTTTTTCAACCCTATGCTGCACACACCATGTTGTATTTAGTGATGTGCGGCAATGCAGTTCTTGCAATAGTTGTATTTTCCACATGCAGTTGATTTAGTTGCCTCACAACAACTTGCATTTATAAAAAGGAAACTCTTTTAACCGGCACCTAAATATCCGGAAATCTCTCTTAACCGGCAAGATTCAGGAGTAGGTTCAGGTAAGTTGTACTATATATTAGTGGCCATGTAACTGGGGCTCCTGGATCTGTGGCCGTGTAACCGGGGTTCCTGCACCTGTGGCCGTGTACGGGGCTCTCATACCTTGGTAACTATACCTCTGTAATCCGGACTTTTTGAACAACCGGCACCACGCCGGTCCCGGATAAAAGAGAGTTTCCTGTAGCATCTTTAACGTCGTAACATGTCCCAAGGCGCTCCACAGGAGCTTTATCAGACAGAATTTGACACCGAGGAGATATTAGGACAGGTGACCAAACGCTTGGTCAAAGAGGTAGGTTTTAAGGAGCGTCTTAAAGAGCGAGGCAGAGGGGTTTAGGGAGGGAATTTCAGAACTTAGGGTCGAAACAGCTGAAGGCACGGCCGCCCTGAATCTTGCTAAGCCATTTACAAAATTTATTTCGCAGGAAGTAGGGTTTAATCGACCCATTTTTTCCCCTCCAGTCACATCCAAAGCATTCCCGTCAAATACCAATCTCCTTGGAGTTAACATACGTAGTGCATCACTGAAGTCCAATAGGATTCATTGCTCTGTTGTAACGGTGGAGGATGGGGCTACACCGTGATCCGCTCTCGGTACCACAAGAATGGCGACCAAATCCCAACAGCAGCCCACGACAATCTAATATGGCTGCTGTTCAGCCCTGTCTGACTAAGCCCCGTCCCACCAAATGATCACTGCCAACTGAAGACCTTGATCGCAGCCGGCATTACTATACCAGTACAAAGGCAAACTACTGCGGATGCTGGAAATCTGAAATATAAACAGAGATTGCTGGAAATACTCAGCAGGTCAGGCAGCATCTGTGGAGAGAGAAACAGAGAGTTAACGTTTCAGGTCTGTGACCTCTCATGATGAACGATCATCGACCTGAAACGTTGAAACATAGAAGATAGGAGGAGTAGGCCATTCGGCCCTTCGAGCCTGCTCCGCCATTCAATGAGATCATGGCTGATCATCCAAATTCAGTACCCTGTCCCTGCCTTCTCCCCATATCCCTTGATCCCTTTAGCCTTAAGAAATATACCCAACTCTTTCTTGAATATATTTAATGAACTGGCCTCCACCGCCCTCTGTGGCAGAGAATTCCACAGGTTCACCACTCTCTGGGTGAAGAAATTCCTCCTCATTTCAGTCCTAAATGACTTACCCCTTATCCTTAGACTATGACCCCTGGTTCTGGACTTCCCGGCCATCAGAAACATCCTTCCTGCATCTAGTTTGTCCAGACCTGACAGAATTTTATAGGTTTCGATGAGATCCCCTCTCAATCTTCTAAACTCCAGTGAGTATAAGCCCAATTGACACAATCTCTCCTCATACGTCATTCCTGCCATCCCAGGTATCAGCCTGGTGAATCTTCGCTGCACTCCCTCCATGGCAAGAACGTCCTTCCTCAGGTAATATTTCCAGCTTTTTCTGTTTATATTACTATATCAATACTGTTTCAATATGTGCTTCTGTAAGGAAATCACACAACAGCACGAACGTCATTGTGAAAATAAGGAATGCCCCTTTAAGAACAGCTGCAGCTTATGCAAATTAGTATTGCCAGTTCAGAGTTCAAGCAGAATGAAAACCGGCTTTGCACACGCTGTGTGTTTTTTTCTCTTGTGAGTTGCAGAACAGCTAAAGAGGTAGTGGGGATAGCGAGCCAAAGTTAACGAGAGGGCAGGGGGAAGGGGTGAAAAGAGAAAAATAAAACTGACCACTGCAGTAAGGAGCCGCCTGACACTTGAAAATTCTGAACAAGACGGCTAAAAATTCAGTGACTATTTGGAGACATTCCCTGGAGTCAGTCGGACGGCGAGCGTGACGGTTTTGAAGTAAAAGAAAAAACAGCACAGATTGTGAAAATAGGAACATTTGTTGAATCACTTGCAAGCTTTCTTCCCTGGAAGCTGGATATCTGACAGGCATAAAAATCCACTGTTCTACTTTAAAAAAAAATCCAAACGAAGCTAGTGAGGAATCCACACATGTAGGCACCATTTGCCTAACATGGAGTGTACGCCCCCTCCCTGTTGCGCCGGCGCTTAACCAGGTAAATCCACACAGCTCAACAGCACACAGCACTGGTACAGTTCTCACTGTTTTATTTTAACTAATAAAGGATCAGCTGACCCACTGAGGCATGAGTTAACAGGGTTATCTGGTGCCAAGCAGGAAGAATCCTCGCCCCCGCCCCCACTTCTGCCCCTCCATGTCCATTTAGTGGGCCAGCTGGCTGCTCAATAATTAATAGCACCCTGGAGTGAGTGAGTGTCTGCAGTTGTTGGAACACCGCGTCTACTGTCACTGTAGCACACCGCAGCAGTGAATTCGGGTTGCCAACTCCGGCAGGACGTATTCCTGGAGGCTTTGTCACATGACCTTCGTCTCCAACAGCCCCGCCCCGTCAAGCAGCCTTGTCCCCCATTTCCAATATTTCTATAAACAAAAGTGTTCAAAGAAAATGAAAAACAAAACACCACTTATTTTTAATGCCTCTGATTTTTCTCCCGGGTTGCTGGCAGCAACGTCCAGGAGATTAATCTTCAATTCCTGAGACTCCAGGCCAATCCTGGAGGGTTGGCGACCCATGGGTGAATCTTTCGATTGTGTTTTGTTTGTCGTTGTGTTTTTTTCCCAGTTAATAACACGTTCAGTATTTGTGGCTCGAATCGATTTGCACCCAAAATATATCCTGCTGCTGCAAATGGACCAGTTGGAACGGAATACTGGCACCTTTAGCTAGTAGACAGTAATAAAGTAAAATAGATCCATGACATGCATACAAACCAACAGGGGCTGAGGATCAGCAACGCCTCAATTTCAAAATTATCATCCTGGTTTTCAAATCCCTCCATGGCCTCGCCCCCTCCCTATCTCTAATCTCCTCCAGCCCCACAACCTCCCCCCGCCACCCCGAAATATCTGCGCTCCTCTAATTCTGCCCACTTGAGCATCCCTGATTAGAATCGCTCAACCATTGGTGGCCGTGCCTTCTGTTGCCTGGGCCCTAAGCTCTGGAATTCCCTGCCTAAAAATCTCCGTCTTTCTACCTCTCTTTCCTCCTTTAAGACGCTCCTTAAAGCCTACCTCTCATCTGTGGCATGGTGTCAAATTTTTTTTTGTCTTAGAATACGCCTTGGGAGGTTTTACTAGGTTAAAGGCGCTATATAAATACAAGTAGTTGTTGTTATAAAAGTCATATTTGACAGTAGATAACCACAGTAGGTTTTTACCAACTTGTAAGGAAACATGGAATGAAAAGAGGCCACTTGCTCCCATCAAGCCCGGTCGTTCCACAAAAACAAAATGATGTTCATAACGGCATCAGCCCAGCTTAAAACTGAATTATTTTTGGGGGGTAAGGGTATTAACGGTTATGGAACCAAGACGGGGAGCTGGAGTTAAGATACAGATCAGCCATGATCTAATTGAATGGCGGAGCAGGCCCAAGAGGCTGAATGGCCTACTCCTGCTCCTATATTCCCGTGGTCTGCCCGTGAACAACTCATCAAACGTTACATGGAATTCGAGGTGTGTCGTGTATCTTGACATAGTCATGACTGGAGGAATGATTACGAAGAGCAGCATCAGCGCTGTAATGTCTCCAAGCCTTTAGTCTCGGGGAAAATCTGGAGAAGTGCGTGCTTGTCAACGACAAAATGGCGTTCAGAGTATATGAGTTTGGTGTGCATGGACTATATGAACACATTGACGTAGTACAAATGTAACAGAGGTTCAGTCTTTTTCTCAGACTAATGAACCATCATCACTGGGTTCTTCCAGACCTGGTATCACTTCTTCATACTTTTTTTTTTAAAAACCCCGCAGCAATGTTAGATGGAAAACCCAAGGGTTGACCCAACTCGATCCACAACTGCCCCTCAAACTAGCCTGGCAAATGGGGAGGGTGCTTGAATTATCGACGGCATGGAAAGTCTAGTGGTGTTCCCCCCAGATCTCCAACTACAGCAGGCGGCAACGTCTTTCTCCTCAACAAGGGAGTCTTAGCTGGAGATCCCGCTTAAAGGCACTGTCGGGGGCAGTAATAAGCTGTCGGCTTTTTAGCAGTTGGAGGGTTAGAATTGGCCTCAGGGCTGGAATCAGCCAGGCTTCCCAGTCCGACTGCTCTCCGGTGACTCCTGACCCGACATTCATGCAGGCAGCTTCCAGCAGAAGACCACTGCGTCATGTGTTGTCTTCTTGCCTGGCCAACCATTGGCAGTCTAGGCCCACCCTAACCTGGGGCACCGTTGGGAAAGGTTCCCTCCAAGCAATATGAAGCAAAATAATAACGCTCAGTTATTAAGAATGGGTTGCATATCATTTCAGCACACACCCTGCCCTCCCCCACCACCAACACTGCCTTTCCAGCTAAGATCGGCTCTTTCATCACTAGTCTGGGACGTACTTTAGATCATCGGTTCACCGAGTCACTGGATAATCTTGCTGAGCCATCAAATGAGTTCGACATCAAGGTTTTCAAACCCAAGCTTGCCATCAGCTAAATCATCGCTTCCTCATTTACTTTGTCTTGCTTTCTAATCTTTTCACCCTTGGTATTGTCCTGTATTATGGCTCCTGGCTCTTCATCTTGATTTTTCAATTTAAAAAAGAAAGACTGGCCCACAACAGTCTGATTCTAGAGGTTGTAACTCTCACGACTGTCAAGGACAGAAGTCTGTCTGCTGTAGCCTTGACCAGAGAACAGTATGTCATGAGTGAAGGTTCCTTGGAAGGCAAGTGTGGCCTTGATCTTGAAGCTGTAACTCCTAGCTTTTAGAGGTTGTTTAATGATTTTGAATCGATACTAAGGGGATGCTGAGAGTGACTATTAAAATTTACATGACCCTTTGTACTAACTCTGATGTATCTTCTATGTTAGCAATCAGATCCATTCCTCCAGCATATGTACTATTATTACTTCGGTACAACACGGTGATAGTTTCCCCGACTCCCATGAAGAAACATAGCTAAACTAAGATGGGACAGCCCTACAAAACTGTTGTGTATGTACCTTTAAGAGAAGAACTGATTTTATACTGCCGTACCGGCAGTGACCACCTGTATAAAAAGCCATAGCAGGCTGCTGTACTTCAGTCTTAAGTTTACCCTCTGTTCAGTAAATACCTGTTTTATTGTTCTCCTGCAGTCCGTGTATTATTGATACTCGGACACTAAACTGGGCAGGTTCCAACTCACCTGCAGTACTGCATCACCTCACGGGGATCTTTCCCTGAAGAGAAGCTTCTTGGAGGTTGAAGTCAGAGCAACGGGCGTCGACCGCGGGCAACCGCCCAGGGATCCATCGGAGAATTGCAGGGGAGGCTGTGGAGAGCTGGGCTTGGCTCCCCAGTCGAGGTGTTGCAGCAAGTCGTGCTGGTAGCAGGTAGTGCGCTGACCCTTCCGGACTGCGGCGGACTCGAGCTCAATCGAGCGGCTCTGCAAAGGGGCCGTGCAGCGTCGTCGGGAGGAAAAGGAGAGAGGGTGGAGCGCACAGGGCGCAGTTGGTGCTCAAGAACCGGGCAGCGTAGAGAAAATAAAACGAGGGGAAGGAAAATTGAGACGCGCCGAAGCCGCGGGTCGCCGCCATTACCCTGTAGAACGCTAGGAGCAGCAAGGGGAAGAAAGAAAAGCGCGGAAGGCGCCATTTTATTCCATTGGGGAAGAAGAAAAAGCGCGGGAGGCGCCATTTTAAATCACCCAAGATGCCGAAGAGTGGCAGTATCACTGCTTTCGACAACGAGGTAGAAGACTGGCCCACGTATGTGGAAAGAATTGAAGTGTACTGCAAGGCAAATGAGGTGGCCGATGGAAAGAAGGCGTCGGTATTATTAAATTTGATGGGCGCAAGAACGTACGGCCTATTGCGGAATTTAATTACCCCAGCTAAACCAATGGAGAAAAGTTTTGAAGAGATTGTTAATATCATACAGGAACACCTAAACCCTACACCGCTGCTGATAGCAGAAAGATTCAAGTTCCATAAAAGAAACCAGCACAAAGATGAGAGCAATGCTGACTATCTTACGGAACTACGCAAGTTATCGAAGCACTGCCAGTTCGGAGCAGGACTGGCAGACACCTTACGGGATAAGTTTGTCTGCGGGCTCCAGAGTGAAGGAACCCAGAAACGACTACTTTCGGAAAAGGACCCGATGCTAGAACAGGCTTTCAGCGTGGCAGTATCCTACGAGCAGCATGGGGAGCTGCGGAAATACAACAGAAACCACAAGAATACAGCGCTAACGAAATGGCGTATGGAGCAGAAAAGTGCTATCGCTGCGGCAGAACAACCCATGATCAGAAGGACTGCTGGTTTAAGGACAAAGTATGCAGGCAATGTGGGAAAATGGGACACATAGCAAGAGTCTGCAGGTCGGGAAAGAAAACCAACACGACAAGAACTACTAAGGAAAAGTACAAGAAAGTTAAAAAAATGACAGACAGTAGTTCGGAAGATCAGGAGAGTGATAATGACTCCGGGAGCAGGAGACTAAGTTGTCTAAAGTTACACGTGATCGCAAAGGAGGATCACCGAACCATTTGGGTCACCCTCATGATAGCAGGGTCCCAAGTAAAGATGGAATTGGATACAGGATCAGCCCTAACTGTCATGAATCGACGAGACTATGAGCGGCTATTCTCACACATACCCTTGAAGGGCACGTCCATTGTATTGAAGACATACACGGGTCAAAAAGTCTACCCCAGAGGAAAAATAAGGGTGCCAGTTAAATACAACGGCAAGGAAACACAGAAACTGTATCTATATATACTACAAGATGGAGGACCACCATTATTGGGACGTGAATGGATCCGAAAAATACAATTGGATTGGCATTCCATTCAGGCGCTAACTGTGACTGACAAAAAGGATGATGACGTCACACCTGGACGACTGTCAAAAATTCTAACTGACGCGAAAGAGGGGTTCCAACAAGGACTTGGGACTCTAAAAGGAGTAAAGGCAATGATAAAAATTGAAGATAACGCAAACCCAAAATTTTTTAAGGCCAGACCGGTACCGTACGCGATCCGCCCAGCCATTGAAGCAGAACTGGAGAGTCTGGAGCGTTCGGGTGTGCTGTCCAAGGTGGACTGGAGCAAGTGGGCCACACCCATCGTTCCTGTAATGAAGAAATCATTGGGCAGCACGCCTGGGGAGCCGAAGAAGGTTCGCATCTGTGGGGACTTCAAGGTAACTGTGAACCCAGTCCTGCACATAGTACAATATCCTCTTCCACGGATAGAAGATATTTTCGCCTCACTATCGGGAGGGAAACGCTTTACGAAGATTGATCTGGCCCAAGCGTATCTACAAATGGAGGTGGAAGAAGCATCTAGGAAATACCTCACGATAAACACTCACAAAGGCCTTTACCAGTACAATCGACTGGTATTCGGGGTAGCATCAGCCCTGGCTATTTGGCAGAGGGCGATGGAACAAGTCCTGCAAGGGATCCCGGGGAGCCAGTGTTATTTGGACGACATCCTGGTTACGGGCGAAAATGACAGTGAACACCTTGCCAACCTGGAGCAGGTGCTCACTAGATTACAGGAATATGAGCTACGAGCCAACTGCCCCAAATGCGAGTTCTTCAGGAGACAAATCTCGTATTGTGGCCACATGATTGATGAGGAAGGGTTGCATAAGTCGCCAGACAAGATTGAGGCTGTAGTCAAGGCTCCAGCACCGGAAAATGTGTCGCAACTAAGGTCGTTCCTCGGGTTAGTGAACTACTACCATAAGTTCTTGCCGAATTTATCTACAATTCTGCACCCGCTGAACGCCCTGCTGCAAACTGGAGTAACATGGAAATGGAGTGATGAGTGTAAGCGTGCCTTTCAGAAATGTAAATGCCTAATCACTTCAAGAGAAGTATTGGCCCACTACAACCCAACACTACCGATTCGGTTGGCATGTGATGCGTCTCCCTACGGCATTGGAGCAGTGCTGTCACACAAATTCCTTGACGGTTCAGAGAGGCCAATAGCCTTTGCGTCGCGCTCGTTAACCTCAGCCAAGCGTAACTACGCCCAGATTGACAGGGAGGTCCTCAGCCTGGTGTGGGGGGGGTGAAGAAGTTCAATCACTATCTGCACGGGCAGAAATTCACCCTACTGACTGATCATCAGCCCCTGGTCTCCATTTTTAACCCAAAGAAGGGCGTTCCGGTGATGACGGCGCAACGGCTGCAAAGATGGTCACTTTTTCTAGGGGCACATCAGTACGACATAGAGTACAAGGGTACGAAACAGCATGGAAACGCTGATGGGCTGTCGCGCCTACCGTTGCCTACGGTAGAGGAAGCACCTGCAGTGGACCCTGTTGAGATAGTCCATGCGACCACAGTCGAATGTCTACCTGTTACAAACTCAAGTATAGAGAAGGAAACCCAAAATGACCCGACCCTCTCTCGGGTCTATGATTTGACGGTGAAGGGATGGCCAGCACATGGCGACTCACTGTTGCCAGCATTCTCGACAAGGAGGGAACAGCTGTCAGTGTGCCGGGGGACCTTGATGTGTGGATCCCGAGTGGTAATTCCACCCAAGTTGAGAGATAGAGTGCTCAATGAGCTTCATGAGGGTCATCTGAGAGGGGTAAAAATGAAAAGCCTAGCCAGGGTGTTTGTGTGGTGGCTGGGAATCGATAAAGAAATCGAGGATATGACCAAGAGATGCACAGGATGCCAGAAAGTCCAAAATGCACCACCACAGGCCCCTCTACACCCATGGGAGTGGCCCTCATCTCCATGGCAACGGGTATACATTGACTTTGCTGGTCCATTTATGGACTCAATGTTTCTAATCGCCGTGGATGCCCATTCGAAATGGCCAGAGGTCATCAAAATGTCCTCCACCACCACGGAGAAAACTATTGCAGTCCTACGGACCATCTTCGCCAGGAATGGCTTGCCAGAACAGATTTGCTCCGACAATGGGCCACAGCTTGTGTCCGAGGATTTCCGGAGGTTTCTGAGGAATAATGGGGTGAAACATTACACATCTGCCCCATATCATCCAGCCACAAATGGATTGGCTGAGAGGTTTGTTCAGACCTTTAAAAAGGCAATAAAGGCAATGTATAACGCCGACATACCACTACAACACAAGGTAGATAATTTCTTGTTTGCTTACCGGAATGCAACACATGCAGTCACCAACCAAGCTCCAGCCATAATGTTCTTCAACCAAAGGCTAAGATGTCGCCTGGATTTGCTCAAACCAAACAGAAGACGAGATGTTGAGGATAAGCAATTCCAGCACATCGAGAAGTCAACCAGGAGCTTCAAGATAGGGCAACCAGTCTTGGCCCACGACTACCGAACAGAAAAATGGCAGCCAGGAACGATATGCACACAGCAGGGACCACTAATGTACACAGTGGACGTTGGAGAGAGCATCGTGAGACGCCATGCTGACCAGATTCTAGAGTCACAGGAACAAGCCAAACCTATACCACGAGCATGTGCACCTGGTAATGAACCCGAGGTACAGATTGCGTCTACCTCAGGAGCAGTGGTATTGGAAGCTGACGAACCAACCAATGACAATGAGCCAGAATCGACTCCGCCGCAAGAACAGGATACTCGAGAAAGGCGCTATCCAGTCAGGATCAGGAAGCCTCCTCAAAGACTGAACTTATAAATAATTATTTCAGTTGATGTAAATAGTACAGAGAAAATTGTAATTGTAATTAGTTATTATTTAGTTGTTAAATGAGTGTTATGTACTGTTTATCTAAAAGGGGAGGTATTGTTGTGTATGTACCTTTAAGAGAAGAACTGATTTTATACTGCAGTACCGGCAGTGACCACACCTGTATAAAAAGCCATAGCAGGCTGCTGTACTTCAGTCTTAAGTTTACCCTCTGTTCAGTGAATACCTGTTTTATTGTTCTCCTGCAGTCCGTGTATTATTGATACTCGGACACTACAAAAACTAACTCAAGATTTAACTTGTTACTTATGGACTACCAGTTGTTCAAACTCATATCTAAACTCAGTTTATATACAGTTCAGACTGTACAATGTAAAAAATAAATCTCACGGTTATAGAATGGGGGTGTTCTCTCTTTGGAAGAACAGTTATGGCTAGTTGGTAGATTGTAAGGGTTGTAATTTAATTTTAATGGCGTCATAAACTCTTGAGTGACACTTCAATGCAAATGATCTTTCAAAGTAAATTCTAACTTCACATACCCACCAAGAATTGTCATTAGGCTTATTTAGAATATTACTAATATAGTAGGAAAGTTCATACTTAAACCAGTGCACTTTAAATGTTATGTCACACTTCCAATTCATCACTCCAAATTATTCCCACTCTTACCACCAATACGTATAGTCCCGGAACCCAGCAACCCACTGAACCCTAGTTTATACAGGTCAATATGCTCTCTTCCTAACACAAATTTAGAAGGTGTAAAATATACAATTGTACTGCTGGTGGGAGCATTGACTTTTTAAAAATTAATTCTCTGGATGTGCCAACGCTAGCAAGGCCAGCATTTATGGTCCATCCCTAGTTGCCCTCGAAAAGGTAGTCGTCCGCCGCCTTCTTGAACTGCTACAGTCCATGCGGGATTGAGAGAGACTTGGAGGGGAACTTGGAGGTGGTGGTGCTCCCATGTGTTGGATATCCTGGAGAGATGTATGTTGGACATCTTGGGGAGTTAAGGGTTAATAGTCAAACTTCTTTATATCTTGGAGCAACGGGCTTTCCAAGATAAATAGGATGGCTTTGAAGCATCATGCGAAGAATGCATAGCTTGTCTTCGGATACAAAAAGTGCTCGTGTAAAAAAAATACATGACAGTAATGACGTTAGCAATGAGTGATTAAAGTGCAACTTTCGTGGCGAGGGCAATAAACATAGGTAGAGATATCCATTACCTATAGTATAGAAAGATAACGGTTAATAAAGCCTGTTCTTCAAAGAGTTTGGGAACAGTTAGGTCAAGAAGTCTTATTTAAGGGAAGTAATTTGGAGTAAACAACTGCAACTGTCCATGAATAGTCTGTCTTCAAAGGATTTGGGAACAGAGATGTCATGAGGTCTTATCTAGGCCATGTACCTTTGATGTAGGCAAAATATATGGTGTATAAAGGAGCACGGTTTTCAATAGGTCTTCAGATGGCGTGAAAGATAGAACTTGAAACCAAAAAGCCACTCCGATTCAGGTTGGGTTGATCCCTCATCCTAGGTATCAATACAGTCTGTTCTATACACCAGGTATCAATACATCCTAGGTAACAATACAGTCTGTTCTATACACTAGGTATCAATACATATGGGTATGATCTTGTGGCCATTACAGAAACATGGCTGCAGGGTGACAATGCCTGGGAATTAAACATACCAGGTTATTTAATGATCAGGAAGGACAGGCAGGAAAGAAGGGGAGGTGGGGTGGCTATGTTAATAAAGGAAGGAATCACTAATACAGAGAAATGATATTGGGTCAAAAGATCAGGATAATGAAACAGTTTGGGTGGAGATAAGGAATAATAAGGGGAAAAAAACACTAGTGGGCGTAGTCTATAAGCCTCCGAACAGTTGCAACTCGGTTGGACGGAGTATCAATCAGGAAATAGTTGAGGCTTGTAATAAGGGAACATCTATAATTATGGGGGATTTTAACTATCATATTAATTGGACAAATCAAATTGGGCAGGGCTGCCTTGAGGATGAGTTCATTGAGTGTATTAGGGATGGGTTTCTTGAGCAGTATGTAACTGAACCAACCAGGGGGCAAGCAACCATAGATCTGGTCCTGTGTAACAAGACAGGATTAGTTAAAAATGTCCTAGTAAAGGATCCCCTTGGAATGAGTGACCATAACATGGTTGAATTCCATATTCAATTAGAGGGTGAGGAGGTTGGATCTCAAACAAGCGTGCTAAGCTTCAATAAAGGAGACTATGAAGGTATGAGAGCGGAGTTGAGTAAAGTGGATTGGGAAAATAGATTAAAGGGTAAGACGATACATGATCAGTGGTGTACATTTAAGGAGTTATTTTACAACTTCCAAAAAATATATATTCCACGGAGAAGAAAAGGGTGTAAAAGAAAAGACAGCCATCCGTGGCTAAGTAAAGAAATTAAGGATAGTATTCGACTGAAAACAAGGGCATATAAGGTAGCCAAATCTAGTGGGAGGATAGGGAAAACTTTAAAAGACAGCAAAAAATAACAAAAAGATTGATTAAGAAAGGGAAGATAGATTATGAAAGTAAATTAGCAAAAAATATAAAAACAGATAGTAAGAGTTTTTATAGTTATATAAGAAGAAAAAGGGTGGCTAAAGTAAATGTTGGTCCCTTAGAGGATGAGACTGGGAAATTAATGGTGGGAAATATGGAGATGGCAAAAACACTGAATGAATACTTTGTATCAGTCTTTACAGTAGAGGACACTAAGAATATCCCAACACTGGACAAGCAGGGGGCTATAGGGAGGGAGGAGATAAACACGATCAAAATCACTAAGGAAGTGGTACTCGGTAAAATAATGGGACTCAAGGCGGATAAATCACCTGGACCTGATGGCTTACATCCTAGGGTCTTGAGGGAAGTGGCGGGAGGGATTGTGGATGCATTGGTAATAATCTTCCAAAACTCCCTGGACTCAGCAAAGGTCCCGGCAGACTGCAAAACAGCTAATGTAACACCCTTATTTAAAAAGGGCAGTAGACAGAAGGCTGGAAACTATAGACCGGTTAGCCTAACATCTGTGGTAGGTAAAATTTTGGAGTCCATTATTAAGGAGACAGTAACAGGACATTTGGATAATCATAATTTAATAGGACAAAGTCAGCATGGTTTTATGAAGGGGAAGTCATGTTTGACAAATTTGCTGGAGTTCTTTGAGGAAGTAACATACAGGGTGGATAAAGGGGAACCAGTGGACGTAGTGTATTTAGACTTCCAAAAGGCATTTGACAAGGTGCCACACAAAAGATTATTGCTTAAGATAAAAAATCACGGGATTGGGGGTAATATTCTGGCATGGATAGAGGATTGGCTATCTAACAGAAGGCAGAGAGTTGGGATAAATGGTTCATTCTCAGACTGGCAATCAGTAACCAGTGGTGTTCCGCAGGGGTCAGTGCTGGGTCCCCAACGCTTTACAATCTAGATTAACGATTTGGAGGAGGGGACCGAGTGTAACATATCAAAGTTTGCAGATGATACTAAGATGGGAGGGAAAGTAGCGAGTGAGGAGGACATAAAAAACCTGCAAAGGGACATAGACAGGCTAAGTAAGTGGGCAGAGATTTGGCAGATGGAATACAATACTGGAAAGTGTGAGGTTATGCACTTTGGCAGGAAAAATCGTAGAGCAAGTTATTATCTTAATGGCAAGAAACTGGAAAGTACTGAAGTACAAAGGGATCTGGGGGTCCTGGTGCACGAAACTCAAAAGGTTAGTATGCAGGTGCAGCAAGTGATTAAGAAGGCCAATGGAATGTTGGCTTTCATTGCTAGGGGGATAGAATATAAAAATAGGGTGGTATTGCTTCAGTTGTACAAGGTATTGGTGAGACCGCACCTGGAATACTGCATACAGTTTTGGTGTCCATACTTAAGAAAAGACATACTTGCTCTCGAGTCAGTACAAAGAAGGTTCACTCGGTTAATCCCGGGGATAAGGGGATGGACATATGAAGAGAGGTTGAGTAGATTGGGACTCTACTCATTGGAGTTCAGAAGAATGAGAGGCGATCTTATTGAAACATATAAGATTGTGAAGGGGTTGGATCGGGTGGATGCGGGGAGGATGTTCCAGATGATGGGTGAAACTAGAACTAGGGGGCATAGTCTTAGAATAAGGGGCTGCTCTTTCAAAACTGAGATGAGGAGGAACTACTTCACTCAGAGGGTGGTAGGTCCATGGAATATGCTGCCCCAAAAAGCTGTCGAAGCTACATTACATAAATTTAAAACAGAAATAGATAGTTTCCTAGAAGAAAAGGGAATTAAGGGTTACGGGGAGCGGGCAGGAATTTGGACGAGTCTAGGTTCGGATCGGTCATGGCCCTGTGGGTAGCGGAGCGGGCCCAGGGGCCGTGTAGCCTGATCCTGCTCCTGTTTTGTGTGTCTAATTCTGTTAGATTCAGGAGATAGTCCTGTGATAGTGGATTGGCGGTTAGGATCAGATCAGCCATGATCTTATTGAATGGCGCAGCAGGCTCGAAGGGCCGATTGGCCTACTCCTGCTCCTATTTCTTATGTTATGTTCTTACATCCTAGGTATCAATACAGTCTGTTCTATACACCAGCTATCAATACATCCTAGGTATCAATACAGTCTGTTCTATACACCAGCTATCAATACATCCTAGGTATCAATACAGTCTGTTCTATACACTACAGTACGAAGTGTGAAGTGTGTTGTTGTGAACCATAGAAGGAAGGAGATTGACTGCCAACACCATGCGCCTGGAGCCCTTGTCCTTCTAGGTGGAAGAGGTCACAGGGTTGGGGAGGTGCTGTCGAAGAAGCCTTGGTGAGCTGCTGCTGTGCATCTTGTAGGTAGTATACGCTGCATACACGGTGCACCGGTGATGGAGGGAGTGAATGTTTAAAGTGGGATGGACTTCAATCAATCTGAAATCAAACTGCTGTAAAACTTGGGAGTTACAGCTTCAAAGCCAAGGCCTTGCACCCATGACGTATTTTCCACTGGTCAAGGCTATAGTTCAGTGGCCAGATTGTGAATATTTCACACACCCGAGATGTTTTAATGGATGGAAGGTCAAGCACTTCTGCAACCAAATTCCCCAAATGCTCTCCCATTGCAGAGCTGGGAGAGCTCATGGATAAAATCCACCCATTAGATGAAGAGTTTGAGCAATCAAAATCCAGAAGGCGCAAAACTGACACTAACTGGCCATAAGACGTGGAACATAAACCATCAAGCAATAATCGTATATTTTTCTATGATATGATAAAACAATTCTTTCCATTTTTCAATGTGGCATCTAAAACTCCTGGGTGTTTTGGCATACCAGGAGGAGGTGTCACCAAATACACAAACAGACCAACAAACAAAAATAAAATCACAGGTTCGATGAGTTAGGTCAACATAGATTGGGTTCCCAGTTGGCGTGACTTCACGGCGCACAGCTCGCCCCGACACTTTGGCACCAACCTGGCAGTCTCACAAAAGCCACAGCATGGCCAGCTGGGGAAATGCATCAGCTGTGTATTTTTAGCAGCAGGAGCTGCTCTTCTGAGATTGGGGCTTGGGACATGTTACTGGGACAGATTGAACCTGGGGCTGTACCTGACCTCACTTAGGGTGCCTGAAATGGAGAGGGTTCCATTCCTCGACACCAACATCCCTCACCTCGATGAGCGCAAAATTCAGAAAACAACTTTTTTTGCTGAAAAGAAACCTGCTATTTTGATGAGTTAATGCAGTTGGGGTTTTTTTTGTGCAGTGTCTGCTAGCGCAGTTTTGTAAACATTTTGATTACACAGCTATCTTGACGAGGGCAGTGCTCCTCCGAGAGCGGGGAATGCTTCTGCACAATTGGCTCATTACAACGGCAGGGAAGCTGAATGCTAAAAGACTTACGGGTTTCCAAATGAATTTGCAGCTGAAAGAGGGAACTAATCAATGGAACAAGCAAAATAAAGTGTCGCTGAGATCAGCTGCATTGTTTTAATAATGTGATTTGCATGTACTGTGATAATCTCGAAAACCATGGCTCTGGTCAGAATGGGGAAACTTCCATGTGAATGAATGTCTGCTTTCTGCTGCCTGGTGCACATGGTTCAATACAAACCTGTGGGCATTTTGACAAAATGTGGGGAGAATGTTATCAGAATCTTAGGAAAACTACCTGGGATAATGCATCCGCAGAGCAAGAAACTCTGTAACCCGTGGGTTTTCATTGCAGATATTTGGGACTTTTATTGAAGATTGAAGGAATGAATAATATAGTGGAACTGTCTTTCTCCTCAGAGGCCAAAAGACTTGAGTGGTACAGTGGTTAGATAGAGAGGAAATTTTAACCCCATCAGTTTGGGGTGCATTTGAACCCAGGCCTTAGGCTCCAGTGTAACCCCTGGTCCTAGGGGCCCCCACCGCACCAGCCGGTCCCTGGGGGCCCCCACCGCACCAGCCGGTCCCTGGGGCCCCCACCGCACCAGCCGGTCCCTGGGGCCCCCACCGCACCAGCCGGTCCCTGGGGCCCCCACCGCACCAGCCGGTCCCTGGGGGCCCCACCCACCGCACCACCCGGTCCTTGGGCCCCCCCCACCGCACCAGCCGGTCCCTGGGGCCCCCACCGCACCAGCCGGTCCCTGGGGGCCCCCACCGCACCAGCCGGTCCCTGGGGGCCCCCACCGCACCAGCCGGTCCCTGGGGGCCCCCACCGCACCAGTCGGTCCCTGGGGGCCCCCACCGCACCAGCCGGTCCTTGGGGCCCCCACCGCACCAGCCGGTCCTTGGGGCCCCCACCGCACCAGCCGGTCCTTGGGGCCCCCACCGCACCAGCCGGTCCTTGGGGCCCCCACCGCACCAGCCGGTCCCTGGGGGCCCCCCCACCGCACCAGCCGGTCCCTGGGGCCCCCACCGCACCAGCCGGTCCTTGGGGCCCCCCCCACCGCACCAGCCGGTCCCAGGGGCCCCAACCGCACCAGCCGGTCCCAGGGGCCCCCACCGCACCAGCCGGTCCTGGGGGCCCCCACCGCACCAGCCGGTCCTTGGGGCCCCCACCGCACCAGCCGGTCCTTGGGGCCCCCACCGCACCAGCCGGTCCCTGGGGGCCCCCACCGCACCAGCCGGTCCCTGGGGCCCCCACCGCACCAGCCGGTCCCTGGGGCCCCCACCGCACCAGCCGGTCCCTGGGGGCCCCCACCGCACCAGCCGGTCCCTGGGGCCCCCACCGCACCAGCCGGTCCTTGGGGCCCCCACCGCACCAGCCGGTCCTTGGGGCCCCCACCGCACCAGCCGGTCCTTGGGGGCCCCCACCGCACCAGCCGGTCCTTGGGGGCCCCCCCACCGCACCAGCCGGTCCTTGGGGGCCCCCCCCCCACCGCACCAGCCGGTCCTTGGGGCCCCCACCGCACCAGCCGGTCCTTGGGGCCCCCACCGCACCAGCCGGTCCCTGGGGCCCCCACCGCACCAGCCGGTCCCTGGGGCCCCCACCGCACCAGCCGGTCCCTGGGGCCCCCACCGCACCAGCCGGTCCCTGGGGCCCCCACCGCACCAGCCGGTCCCTGGGGCCCCCACCGCACCAGCCGGTCCCTGGGGGCCCCCACCGCACCAGCCGGTCCTTGGGGGGCCCCCCCACCGCACCAGCTGGTCCTTGGGGGGCCCCCCCACCGCACCAGCTGGTCCTTGGGCCCCCCCACCGCACCAGCTGGTCCTTGGGCCCCCCCACCGCACCAGCCCGTCCTTGGGGGGCCCCCCCACCGCACCAGCTGGTCCTTGGGCCCCCCCACCGCACCACCCGGTCCTTTCACCTTTGGGGGCAAAGGATTGGTTGGTACAGTGGGTTGAATCCTGGGCTTTAACTTCTGGGTCTTGGGTTGAAATGCAGCACAGGCCGATGGGGTGAAAGTCTCCTGTGTCTGCTGGCTGTAAGGATCCTTTGTGAAATTAGTTTGGGCATTCTCAATCCCATTCCTAGTGGGGCTGGGCCTACACCACAGAAACTGTCAGCCAGAAGAAAACAATAAAGCTGTGCCGGAGAAGTACTTTTACTGTCAAATACCTCTCCCTCCCCTATGCCAACTTAGGTAAAGAAAAATAATTTTAAAGCATTGCTACCATGCGAAGAGCAGCTTAAATTCAGTATAGTTCTCTTGTTTCTCTTCTCTGTGGAGAGCTGCAAAGACTAGGTTGGGATCAGCTGGTGGATGAGTCAGTAAGCAGCCCCAATTGGGGGGGGTGGGGGGTGCTGGTAAATGCCAGTGCTGACCGCGGGCACAGCTATGAAATCCCATGGCAGCCACAGAAGTAAAAGAGCAGCTATTTTGGTAATTTCTTACCATTTCTTTCCCCCAATTAGTTGAGCGATTGTTGTTCTGCTGCTGCAAGACAGACTTGCATTCACACAGCGCCTTTCATGATCTCTGGACATCACAAAGCGCTTTACAGCCAATGAAGTACTATTTTCTTTGAAGTGTAGTGACTGTTGTAATGTAGGAAACGCGGCAGCCAGTTTGCACACAGCAAGATCCCACAATCATCAATGCGATAATGACCGGATAATCTGTTTTAGAGCGATGTTGGTTGAGGGATAAATATTGGCCAGGACACCGGGGATAACTCCCCTGCTCTTCTTCAAATAGTGCCGTGGGATCTTTTAAGTCCATCTGAGGGGGCAGGCGGGGCCTCGGTTTAACCTCTCATCTGAAAGACAACACCTCCGACAGTAAAGCACTCCCTCAGTCTAAGAGGCAGAACAAATCAAGGGAACAAGATAAATGTAGCCCGCATCAACTGCGAGCTCCCAAACCTCTCGGTAGAAAATACTGTTCATTGTTTGTTTTAAACCAGATTTGGGGCTATAGTGGCATGAGGAGCAAGCGATCTTCACTCCACGCAAGGATTTCTTCACCAAAAGTACTCTAAGGGGAGGGGAGGATTATTCTCTTTTCCCCCCATATTTTTCCAATCGAGCGGGAGCAGGCTGCAATGAAAACGGAACTCACTTGCAGAAGAGTCAGTGTCTGGGCCTAGCTCTCAACTGTTTCGTTTCAACAGGGCATCCCAACATGAATAAAAAGCGCTTCTAAGAAAAACAGCAATGTGGCTCAAGGTTCCAAAGGCGGAATAAAAATTGCCTGATTCGCCAGTTTTACAGAAAACTGCACTCCCACCCAAGGTTGACCTGAATGCCACCCCTCCAACACATTGTAGGTTAAGTATGTTGTCTCTTGGGCTTGGGGTGGGGGAGGGGTGAAGCTCGTGTTACCAATTCACATTCACTTATTTTTCCCAGGCATGTCTGAGATGTCCAGCGGATGTCAAGCACACTCGCAAAGCAGCTGAACAGACTCAACTGCATGAACCGTGGGTTACAGGAACTAATTGCAAGAACGCAGTGAGAATCTCTCCAGTGACAGGGTCGAGCACAACACTTCCCGGGTCAAACACATTCCAGGCTACCGAAATTCATTCATTTTATAGCACTTCCTTTTTCGGTTGCAAGGAAATTGGGCTTTGGCCTACATCGACCTGTCAAGGCAGCCGAGGTCAGCCTCACAGTGGGCATGCCTCTCTGCCAAAGCCCGCCAAGTAGAACAACTTGGGTCAGCAGGTATGGGGCAAGGAAATCCGGTAGACCTGGATGTCTAGAACACCAAGTTGCCTAAGTTCTAGATGCTCGTAAAATGGCTAGTGAGAAAACTCAGTTGCTGGATTGCATTACCTGGAGGCCAGACCAATGTATACATGTGCTCATTTATCTAATGTCCAGCAGCTAGCATAAGCTCTGCACCTCCAATAGGAGGAACCACTGGTTGATGGGGTATGGTGCATGTTAAAGGAACATAGTGACCATAGACTCATGGCTCTTAAGGTGAGCTGTGCTGCTAGGGGGGGAATTCTTGGTGTCTGCTCTTTGCCTGGTTTTGGGGGCGGGGCTCAAATCCACGCTAGCCAGCTGTCCAATAACCAACTCGCGACTATCCCCCTCAAACAGGGGAGACAGTTTCCACACGTCAGGATAGCTGGCTAACCGAAAAAGGGCGTTTCTGTCGACACTTCACTGCCACCCAGCGTTCCATTAGCGAGCTGAGACCTTCAGTCCCTTCTGCCCGAGCTCAGATGTCAGAGGTGAAGGGTTAGCATTACAAATGCACTGCAAGACTAGAGCGCAGGACAAGGAGCAACCTTGTGTCTCCTTCTTCAAGGCTGACTTAAGTCTGTCGACCTTCCAACTCTCACCTTGGTCCCACATAATGCGCGTCTTACATTCCTTATATTTTTTTTCCCCCAAAGGAGCGTCACCATCACATGTAAATACTTTCAACTACGCAGACTACTCGGATCCCATATTCTAACAACACTGTACTGCACATTCCCCTGTTCTTCGCTGCGGAAAGATCTCGGGAGAGAAACATGCTTGAGGGGAGCGGAGGAAAAACTCAGGATAAAAGATGCTTTCACCTGCATCATTTCAACAGATACTTGTAAATGAGACCTTACAGGAAGCTTGTTTAACATGTTCAAAGCAAATTGTGTGGAATACAGGTTTCACCTCTAAAATTGGCCAGCGTTCAGCAATATCGTGGTGCTTTCAATCAGCTACATGGCCCTTTTTGTTAAAGAAAGAGACACAGAATGTGTTGGATGGGGGTAAGGAGGAGGGTGCTTGCCAAGCGAGCTGAATCTGCCAGCACTTAATGTTGCTGCAGAGAGTGTTTGATAATAGCCTTTAGTCTCTGAGATGCGAATACTGCTTGTGATGTAAACGAAGTAGCCGGTAGATCTGAAGAAGCTATCAAAGGTCCAGCTCCATGTTCACCAGATGATGAAAGCTATTTTATGATACTGCTCTCGTTATCACATCCAATTTTCCAGCTCACTTATGTCATATTAAGAAGATGAAGAAATTTTAAAAGAGATTTACAAAACAACTGCGAGAGTGCAAGGGTAGAAGAGTGGACAAAAGGGGGAGCCAGATCAGCTGTATTTTTGGGGAGACAGGGATTAAAGCAAAGATTAGTGATTCATTTTCCTCATCCTTAATGATTATTTGTATTGTCTTTTTGCGTAGAATATTGTTCCTGAAATGATGGATCATCAAGGGGAAGCTGGATGGGGTTGACGTTAGACACGAGGGGTCTGCATTCCCAACGGGTGACGCTCCAATCAGAGACTGCGGATTCATAGTTATTAACATGGTAACATGGGGTTGGTTTTGGTGATGTAGTTTTTCTATTGTTGATGCCAGTGAAATGATGCTCAGGGAGAGACCCACGTGTATAGCTCACATCAGTTTCCCTTGCAATGTGCTGCAAGTCCCCATTGGGCCCATTGAAGGCCCAATAGCAACGGAAGCCTGCATTTTCTGTTGTCTCCCGCCACTGACGTTCGACGGGCCAAATGACTTACTCCTGCTCCTATGTCTTATGTTCTTGCCGAGATTATCCACAACCCTCTGAATCCTATCAATCTTCCCTTTCACTAGTCACAAGCCTACTTGCTTGGTGTCACTGGTGGATTTTAGAAAAGTATCCTCTGTACTGTCTAATTGCATGTTCTCCCAAGCCCCCGTCTCTTTCACATGTGCCAAGCCACTGAAAGAAAGGAGTTTACAATAGCACATTATGGCCTTGTTGCATGCAAGCCCATCAACAGAGGGCCTCGGTTTAACATCTCAGCCAAACAATGGGAGAAGTGTGTTTCCATACTCGTCGGACCGTACTCCAAAGATATTATGGGAAGTGAAGCTTACCCAACTTCACAGGAAACTCTCTTGGGCTGATCTTTTGATCCCAGTGCTACTACTTTGTGCGGCTGATGTAGATGCAGAGCAGCAACTATCATTTTACATTTAGGTGGTTAAGCGCCAGAAGCAGCGGAGGGTATTGCTGTGATGCCTCCTTCATATTGGAGAGTCGGGCATCAAGTTGTTATTTGGTCTGTTCTGGGTGACCACAGTCGCACTCTGGAGAGTTTTTAATTCTCCATTTGTGCATCCAGTACCTGCATCTGCCATGGTTTGTGCGGATACGGATTAGGGTTGCCCATGAGCTTCACAG
Source organism: Somniosus microcephalus (assembly GCF_052327205.1). Classification (NCBI taxonomy): domain Eukaryota; kingdom Metazoa; phylum Chordata; class Chondrichthyes; order Squaliformes; family Somniosidae; genus Somniosus; species Somniosus microcephalus. The sequence goes on along the minus strand of NC_141002.1, from coordinate 14,881,284 downwards.
AAGATCAAAGCCAGGGATCTTCCGCGCCGGGTCTTTCACGAGGTCTTTGTTCATGGCTTCTTGTGAAGTTTATTCAGCTTTCCAAGCATCATTAGAATTGAAGTTGCATTGTCGAAATGGTCCTAGTGCTGAAGTGGTAATACCAGAGTGTAACTAACCCCTCAGATAACGCCTCTTTACATGCATGCCCTGCAGCAGAGAAGACTATCGTTGAAACTTCAAACTGGAACAACAGTTATTGCATTCATATTTAGAAAAGTGAACCTGAAACACATCCTTGCACTACCTGGCTGCATGTTTATTTACTCACACACAAGTTGGAGTGCACTTGTAGCCCTCCCTGGATGGGAAAGGGCCCTGTCATTTTAGACCATCGAGTAATTTGAACAGGTTCTACTCAGCACTGTGGGGCCTGGGAACACAGTCAGCCATGGCTCAGTTGGTAGCCAGACGGTCGTGGCTTCAAGTCCCACTCCAGAGACTTTGGGGGAGAAATTCAGTTGGTTGCACCACCCATTAGCGCCTTAAGAGGGCGCTAAGTGGGTCACAAGCCAACTGGCGCCCGAGCACGGCCCACGCCTCCCGCTAAATTCCGCGGGACGTTAGTGGTGGCGCTAACCGTTAGCGCTGCGCCGCTGACGTCATCGGTGTGCGCAGCGCCCTGCTGACGCCCCGGCCGCAACATTCGGCAGCGCCCCCTGATTTACCGCCGGACGCTATGTCCGACAGGGTCAGGGAGGCGTACCTGCGGCCGGGGAGGCGCAAATTAAAGGCGAGGTGCGGGGCGGCCATTTTTGTTGTTGGCCGCCTGCCAGCACCTGCCTGCGCTCCCTTCCCCGGCCTCCTGAACGCGCCCCACCCCCCGCGGAGTGCCGGCTGCGCTCCACGAGCCCGGCACTTCTCTTCGGTGCCGGGCTCTTTCGCCTGCAGTGCCGATCCCCGGGGGCCCAGCTGGGCCCCAGATCGCGCTGCACAAGGCCCCTCCCCTTTAAGGGGAGGAAGGCCTGCAATACCGCAGCGCGACGTGCCGCAGCGTGTGGCCCTGAGGCACGTAGCGCCACGATATTCACTCGCAGCGCCCCAAGAGGGATGCGGGGCGCCTCCAGTAGCGCCGCGCTTCCCTTTGGAGCGCAACCACTCAATTTCCGGGGCGGGGTGCGAATGATTCCGGGGCGCTACTTTTAGCGCCCTGGCGAGGCTGGCGCCCCAAACGGGGCTGCACTCAATTTCTCCCCCTTAAAAAGTTTATTTTTCTCACAAATTCATTCTTGGGATGTGTGTGTCGCTGGCAAGTCTGGCATTGCCCATCCCTCGTTGACCTGACCGCGTGGCTTGCTCGGCCACTTCAGAGGGCAGTTAAGAGTCAACCATGTTGGTGTGGGACTGGATCACAGACCAGACCAGGTAAGGACGGCAGATTTCCTTCCCTAAAAGAACATTAATGAAACGGTTAGATTTTTAACGACAAGCCAACAGAGGCCTGGTCATTTTTACTGATACCAGCTTTTCATTTACAGTTTTATTTAAATGGAATTCAATTTCTCAAACTGCAGTGGTGGGATCTGAACTCTGGATTACTAGTCCAGTAGCATACCCATTTCAAAAATAAAGAACACGCACTCCCTGGGGAATCTTACTTAACATTGAAAGATAAATTTACTCTGCTATCTGTTCCACCGACAGTGTGGATGGAGGCTGTTATTTCTCCCTCAGCCTTTCTGCTACCTTAGCTGACTGATCTCTGGCGTCTGTGTTGATTCTTAAAAAGCCTCCCTTCAAAGCCTAGCCGAGATCAAAGGAATTTGTCAGCAGCAAGATGCCAGATGTCTCCTGAATGAGCAGGCAGCATAAATGAATGGGCCATTGTTTAGCATTTGTGCAAAACAACTGCATTTCAATCACCTCTGGTCTGCCTGAGGAAGTGTGTGTTTGAAGACCAGGACCTCAAACCCGACACTAAGCTCATGGTCTACAGAGCAGCAGTGATACCCGCCCTGCTGTATGCCTCAGAGACATGGACCATGTACAGCAGGCACCTCAAAGCACTGGAGAGGTACCACCAACCCTGCCTCCGCAAGATCCTGCAAATCCACTGGCGGGATAGGCGCACCAACATCAGTGTTCTTGTTCAGGCCAACATCCCCAGCATCGAAGCTTTGACCACGCTCAATCAGCTCCGACGGACGGGTCACATCGTCCACATGCCCGATACAAGACTCCCAAAATAACCGGTCTACACGGAGCTCCAGCACGGCAAGTGCGCCCCAGGTGGGCAGAGGAAATGCTTCAACGACACCCTCAAAACCTCCTTGAAAAAGTGCAACATCCCCACCGACATCTGGGAATCCAGCTGTGACAGAGACTGCAGGTCCTGCATTGGACTCAGTCACCTGAGAACTCTTTTAATGTGGAAGCAAGTCATCCTCCGTTCCGAGGGACTGCCCAAGAAGGTGGTGGTCTGCCTGTGGATGGACAGTCCAGCACTGGGGTGAGGCGGGGAAAAGAGGCGGACACAGCTCCCTCTCCGGCAAGCCTCTGCCCGAAACACATACCGAAGTCATCGCTTTGTGACAAGTCTCTTTTGTAGAAAAATGGCGACAAAATCCTGACCAGTGATGACCGTGATGTACAATTCTCCCCCACCTCTGTAGCCCAGCACGTCCTGCAACAGCCGACTCACGAGCAAGCGAGATCTGCTGATCGTTTAATGAAATATTTATTAGAAATGATTGGACCGACGGCGATCCCGGAATTGAATCACTCGAGGGTGCGAACCCTGGTGCAAATGTTTGAATTTTAATTCAGTTTGTAACCATCCGAAACGCTGCAATTCACAGCTTTGATGAATCCAGAGTGTGGTGTCGGCTGTGGCTCAGTGAGTAGCACTCTTACCTTCGAGTCAGAAGGCTGTGTGTTCAAGACCCACTCCAGAGACTTGAGCCCATAATCTAGGCTGACACTCCCAGTACAGTACTGAGGGAGCGCTGCACTGTCAGAGGCGTCGTCTTTCAGGTGAGATGTTAAACTGCCCTCTCAGGTGAATGTAAAAGATCCCACGGCACTATTGGAAGAGCAGAGGAGTTCTCCTCGGTGTCCTGGCCAACAATTATCCCTCAACCAACACCTAAAACAGATTCTGATGAAAGATCATCGACCGGAAACGTTAACTCTGTTTCTCACTCCATGGATGCTGCCTGACCTGCCGAGTGTTTCCAGCATTTTCTGCTTTCATTTCAGATTTCCAGCATCTGCAGCATTTTGCTTTTGACCTAAAGCAGACTATCTGGTCATTATCACATTGCTCTTTATGGGAGCTTGCTGTGCGCAATTTGGCTGCTGCGTTTCAGACATTACAACAGTGACTACACTTCAAAAGTACTTCATTTCCTGTAAAGCACTTTGGGACATCCCGAGGCCATGCAAGCCTCTGTAGAAATGCAAATTGGTCTTTTCTTTCAGGCGCTCCGCATTTCCGGAATTGTGTGTTTTTATTTCAGGCCTGGAGAACCTTGCTGTTCATGATGTTTAAAAAGGTGATCTCAATGGGACCCACTGAAGTTAAAATGCCTCAGGCCACCCAGGAAAGGCACGATGTTCAAAGGTGATGAGCATCATCCGGAGGCCTGCAGCGCTTTAGAAACTGGGTAGGTGAATGGCAACCGAGAGGTTAGCTGTACAAATGCTGAAAATAGGGAATATGAGTGACAAACCTGAAGAGGTCTCCCAATCCAGAGAATCTGGGAGAATTGTGGCTGTCGAGTCCTGAGGCTGCAGTCAAGCCTTCCAACCGGACTGCTCCGTTACCCTGCATGTAACTGTACGGGCCGGAGATTTGACAACATCAGGAGTGAGGGGCCATACAATGGTGGGAGACTTGTAACGGCCAGGATTATAATCAAGTTCACGGGGGGGGGGGGGGGGGGGGGGGGGGGGGGGGATTTGCGACGCTCCGCTCCCAGCACAGAGCCTTGCCCAGAGGGAGCACCGATCGAAGAATTGGGTGTGGAGTTCAGCCTGCCGGATTCGCGGCGCTCCCAGTTTATGAGCAGGGACATGAACTGCGCGCTAAGACCTCTGCACCGATCTGCTCTCCTCGAGAACGAGCCTTGCCTTGCTAAAATAAGAATCAGACCATTTTCCCCCCCAATCGGCCAGTGCCTGTGGCCCTTTCAGTGAATCGCCGAGACATCATTCTCATCTCGCCAACCTTGATTGGAGTGAGTCCCGTTCACCCATCACCCCTGTGCTCGCTGACCTACTTTAGCTCCCAGTTGAGCAACGTCTCAATTTTAAAATTATCCTCGTTTTTCAAATCCCTCATGGCCTCGCCCCTCCTTATCTGTGAAATCTCCTCCAGCCCCACAACCCTGAGAGATCTCTGCGCTCCTCCAATTGTGGTCTCTTGCACATCCCCGACTTTAACTGCTCCATTGGTGGCCTTGCCTTCAGATGCCTCGGCCTTACGCTCTGGAATCCCCTTCCTAAGTCTCTCCGCCTCGCTTTCCTCCTTTAAGTCGCTCCTTAAAACCTACCTCTTCATCTGCCTTAACTTCACCTTGTGGCTCGGTGTCAAATTTTATTTGATACCGCTGTGAAGCACATTGGAACGTTTTACTACGTTAAAGAGGCTATATAAATGCAAGTAGTTGTTGTTGGCGCAGTCCGTGGGGAGGGGGCGGACACTCACCCTGCCCACCTGCCTGTCCGAAACCCGTTCCCAGTTAAAATCCACTCCCCAACTCCCCTCCCTTCCTTCTCCACTTGGCGATTCTCCAATTTTTCTCATTACTCCTCTCGTATCTATAGTTACACTATTGAACACTAACCCTATCTAATTGCTCCCCCTCCTCCATTTGTATCTCTTCATTCCCACTGCCACACTTTTCTGTAAAAACCAAAGCAAAGACTCATTTAGTATCTGCCATTCCTTCATCTACCATAAGCAGCTTTCCTTTTTCATTTTTAATAGGCTCTACATTCATTACTCTTTCACTATTTATGTTGATAAAAATCGATTATTTCCTTTCATGCTACCTGCCAGTTTTTCTTCATACCTGCTCAAGCTTTCGAATCTTTTGTGCTTCTCCTCTATAATTTTTATACTTTGCTAGATTTTCTGAACTATTATTAGATTTGTCATATGTCCCTTTTTTTCTCATTTTACTTTTTTTGTCTGCTCATCCCAGGAATCATAGAATGGTTACGGCACAGGAGGCCATTCGGCCCGTCGAGCCCGTGCCGGCTCTCTGCAAGGGCACTTCAGCTAATCCCACTCCCCCACCCTTTCCTCGTAGCCCGACAAATGTTTTTCTTTCAGGTACTTATCCAATTCCCTTTTGAAAGCCACAATTAAATCTGCCTCCACCACCCTTTCAGGCAGTGCATTCCAGATCATAACTCGCTGCATAAAAAAGTTTTTCCTCACGTCGCCTTTGGTTCTTCTACCAATCACCTTAAATCTGTGTCCTCTGGTTCTCGACCCTTCCGCCAATGGGAACAGTTTCCCTCTATCTACTCTGTCCAGACCCCTCATGACTTTGAACACCTCTATCAAATCGCCTCTCAACCTTCTCTGCTCTAAGAACAACCCCAGCTTCTCCAGTCTATCCATGTAACTGAAGTCCCTCATCCCTGGAACCATTCTTGTAAATCTTTTCTGCACCCTCTCTAAAGGCCTTCACATCCTTCCTAAAGTGCCCAGAATTGGACACAATGCTCCAGTTGAGGCTGAACCAGCGTTTTATAAAGATTCATCATAACTTCCTTGCTTTTGTACTCTATGCCCCTATTTATGAAGCCCAGGATCCCGTATGCTTTTTTAACCACTTTCTCAACCTGCCCTGCACCTTCAACGATTTGTGCACATATACCCCCAGGTCTCTCTGTTCATGCACCTCCTTCAGGATTGTACCCTTCAGGTTATATGAAATGCAGTTTTTGCTAGTCTCTTTACTTCTTGACAGAATGTCTACATTGTGCCATAAATATCCATTTGATCGCATATCTACACCAGGCCTTGCTACAAGCCAACAGGCGAGGGCTCTGATAAAGCACTAAAACAAAGAAATGCACAGGTTCCTGACTCAACGGAATACCACAGTACAGGCTCAGTATCAAGGCAGATGGGTGGGGACAATTTTAGCAGGTTATTTTTATGATCGCAATGCCAGGACTCAATGCCACTGGCTTAGTCTTTCATCTTCAGAAATTGTTTCTTTTTCATACTAAGAATTTTATTGAAAATAATGTATTATCAAATGATGAGTTTTTCAAACTACGAATAGGAATGCAAGTAAATATGCGCTCCTCCAATTCTGGCCTCTTGCGCATGCCCGATTTTCATCGCCACACCTTTGGTGGCCGTGCCTTTAGCTGCCTGGGCGCCAAGCTCTGGAATTCCCTCCTTAAACCTCTCCACCCCTCTCCTCCTTCAAGATGCACCTTAAATCCTACCTCTTTAACCAAAGTTTTGGTCACTTGTCCTAATATCTCCTTGTGGGGCTTGGTATCAAATTTTGCCCGATTACGTTCCTGGGACTTTTTACTACTTTAAAGGCGCAAGTTGTTGTAAGTGCAACACAATATATAAACAATAGTTGGAGAAGGAAACAGGAAGGACCCTGGGTGGAAAGGACGCATGTCACCTCAGCAACAACCTGATCACCAAGAGAAAAGCCTTAGACATGAAGCAAAAATGTTGGGGAAGGGCAACTGATAAACACATAAGGCACATTGACAGCCTGGCCCTAGAGACAACTGATAAACACAAAGCGCATCAACAGCCCGGCCCTACAGACGACGCAGCTCCTACGACTGCTGGTTGAGGTGTAGAGGCGCAGTTGTCCAAATGAACACAGATTTGCACTCTTGGACCCGTTTCAATGCGGGCTTAAATACCAATGTACTCGCCTTAAAGTGATTCCTTACTACAAAGGCCAACATGGACAAAGTAAATCGGAGCATTTTTTGTTGCTTTGGGAGAGCGGTTGCGATGTTTTGAATTGGGTTTAATAATTATGGCAATATTTCTTTTCTGTCACTGCTAATTTTCAGGTTATTTTCGCTTGTGTTCAGTAATTTTCCCCAATAATTGATGATGTCAATAGTTTGTCAGCTTCTGTTTGACTGCAAGTTGCAGACCATGACAGGAAGATTACTTTCAGCAAAATTAATAAGACGCAAAAGGTTTCCAATGACAATATTCATTTCTTAGAAGCTGTCAGTCAACAGGAGAATCTAATAGCTGAGGTAACATATGATTAAGTCCACTACACAACAACAATTAGCATTCTGATAAATCATTGTGCCAACCTTGGTGATCAGGAATGATGCTCACGTGCGTGCAAGTGTTTAGAACCCTGAGCACGAGCCAGAGGTTGGCACAGTGGATCTGGCCGTTCTTATTCAGAAAGGCCCATAAAGCAGGGCAGCGTCAAGGTAAGAGGGATGAGGAGACACATCTGGAGATGGTGATTACTTTGAGACCACACCTGGGTTTTAAAAGCCTGTGAATTGCAAGAGGAAGGAAAATGCGAAGCAGGCAGAAGTTCAATGGGTATGAGGCCCTGGGGAAAGAATGAGCTAGAATAGAAGGCAGGATGTGTAGTCTGGAACACAGTGACAGTAACACGCTTCTAGAAGTGATGGTCACGTCATCGTGCTGGACAAAAAATGACCAAGGTCCACCTGGTTTGCCCTCTGCCATCCTGGTAGTCACATGATACAATGATAATAGAGTTGCTGACTAATCCTGGCATTCAATCTATAAACTACAACAGACCCAGACTGTTGTCTGGGAAACAGTGGAAAACCTAAAGTAAATCCGAATGGTGGAAAGCTCGAGTGAAGCCCAAATGCCTTCACATGGAGTGGAATATTGTAAGGGGAATAGATAGGCGTTTGTGCGGCCGCAAACGAGACTCCAGGATGGTGTGTTGTCTCCCTGGTGCAAGGGTCAAGGATGTCTCAGAGCGGCTGCAGAACATCTTGGAAGGGGAGGGTGAACAGCCAGTTGTCGTGGTGCATATAGGTACCAACGATATAGGTAAAAAACGGGATGAGGTCCTAAAAGCTGAATATAGGGAGTTAGGAGGTAAATTAAAAAATAGGACCTCAAAAGGTAGTAATCTCAGGATTGCTACCAGTGCCACGTGTTAGTCAGAGTAGAAATAGAAGGATATTTCAGATGAATACGTGGCTAGAGGAATGGTGCGAGGGGGAGGGATTCAAATTCCTGGGACATTGGAACCGGTTCTGGGGGAGGTGGGGCCAGTTCAAACCGGACGGTTTGCACCTGGGCAGGGCTGGGACCGATGTCCTAGGGGGAGTGTTTGCTAGTGCTCTGGGGGAGGGTTTAAACTAAAATGGCAGGGGGTTGCAGAGAGACACAGGAAAGGGAAACAAGGATAAAAGCAAAAGATAGGAAGGAGAAAAACAAAAGTGGCAGTCAGAGAAATCAACGGTTTAAATCAAACATGGCCACAGTAAATAATAATTCTAATAGGTCTAAGAGCGTTAAAAAAAACAAGCCTGAAGGCCTTGTGTCTTAATGCGAGGAGCATTCGTAATAAGGTGGATGAATTAGCTGCGCAAATAGAGGTAAACGAATATGATTTGATTGGGATTACGGAAACATGGCTCCAGGGTGGCCAAGACTGGGAACTCAACATCCAGGGGTATTCAATATTCAGGAAAGATAGGCAAAATGTAAAGGGAGGTGGGGTAGCATTGCTGGTTAAAGAAGGGATTAACACAATTGTAAGGAAGGATATTAGCTCTGATGATGTGGAATCTGTATGGGTAGAACTGAGAAATACCAAGGGGCAGAAAACATTAGTGGGAGTGGTATATAGACCTCCAAACAGTAATGCGGAGGTTGGGGATGGCATTAAAAGGGAAATTAAAGAAGCATGCAATAAGGGCACAGCAGTCATCATGGGTGACTTTAATCTACATATAGATTGGGCCAACCAAATTAGTAACAATACTGTGGAGGAGGAATTCCTGGAGTGTTTACGGGATGGTTTCCTGGACCAGTATGTCGAGGAAGCAACCAGAGATCAGGCCATCTTAGACTGGGTATTATGTAACGAGAAAGGATTAATTAGCAATCTTGTTGTACAAGGCCCCTTGGGTCGGAGTGATCATAATATGATCGAATTCTTCATTAAGATGGAGAATGAAGTTGTTGACTCAGAGACTAGGGTCCTGAATTTAAATAAAGGAAACTACGATTGTCTGAGGCGCGAGTTGGGTAGGATTGATTGGGGAATGGCACTCAAAGGGTTGACGGTGGATAGGCAATGGCAAACATTCAAAGACCGCATGGATGAACTACAGAATTTGTTCATCCCAGTTTGGCATAAAAATAAAACAAAATAGGTGACTCAACCGTGGCTAACAAGGAAAATTAGGGATAGCATAAGATCCAAGGAGAGGACATATAAATTGGCCAGAAAAAGCAGTAAACCTGAGGATTGGGGGCAGTTTAGGATTCAAAGGAGGACAAAGGGATTAATTAAGAAGGGGAAAATTGAATATGAGAGTAAGCTTGCAGGGAACATAAAAACTGACTGTAAAAGCTTTTATAGATATGTGAAGAGAAAAAGATTGGTGAAGTCAAGCGTAGGTCCCTTGCAGTCAGAATCAGGGGAATTTATAATGGGGAACAAAGAAATGGCCGACCAATTACATTCATATTTTGGTTCTGTCTTCACAAAGGAGGACACAAATATCCTCCGAGAGATGTCGGGGAACATAGGGTCTGATGAAAGGGAGGAACTGAAAGAAGTCAGTATTTGTAGGGAAATGGTGTTAGGGAAATTGATGGGGTTGAAGGCCGATAAATCCCCAGGGCCTGATAATCTACATCCTAGGGTACTTAAGGAAGTGGCCCTAGAAATAGTAGATGCATTGCTGATCATCTTCCAACATTTGATGGAATCTGGAACAGTACCCATGGATTGGAGGGTAGCTAATGTTACCCCATTATTCAAAAAAGGTGTTAGAGAGAAAACAGGGAATTACAGACCGGTAAGCCTGACAATTATAGATCTGACATCGATAGTGGGGAAAATGCTAGAGTCCATTATAAAAGATGTAATAGCAGTGCACTTGGAAAACAGTGACAGGATCAGACAAAGTCAACATGGAATTTTTTGAGGATGTAACTGGTAAAATAGATAAGGGAGAACCAATGGATGTGGTGCACTTGGACTTTCAGAAGGCTTTTGATAAGGTCCCGCATAAGAGATTAGCATGTAAAGTTAAGGCACATGGGATTGGCGGCAGGGTATTGACTTGGATAGAGAACTGGTTGGCGGACAGAAAGCAAAGAGTTGGAATAAACGGGTCTTTTTCCGAGTGGCAGGCAGTGACTAGTGGGGTACCGCAGGGATCGGTCCTTGGACCCCAGCTATTCACAATATATATTAATGATCTAGACAAGGGAACTAGATGTAATATCTCCAAATTTGCAGACGACACAAAGCTGGGTGGGCGTGTGTGCTGTTAGGAGGATGCCGAGAAACTCCAGAATGATTTGGACAGGTTGGGTGATTGGGCAAAAGCATGGCAGATGCAATATAATGTGGATAAATGTGAGGTTATCCACTTTGGTGGCAAAAACAGGAAGGCAGATTATCTGAATGGAAATAGATTGGGAGAAGGAGAAGTGCAACGAGACCTGGGTGCCCTTGTGCACCAGTCGCTGAAGGCAAGCATGCAGGCGGTTAAGAAGGCAAATGGTATGTTGGCCTTCGTAGCGAGAGGGTTTGAGTACAGGAACAAGGATGTCTTGCTGCAGTTGTACAGGGCCTTGGTGAGACCACACCTTGAGTATTGTGCGCAGTTTTGGTCGCCTTATCTGAGGAAGGATGTTCTTGCCATGGAAGGAGTTCAGCGAAGATTCACCAGGCTGATACCTGGGATGGTAGGAATGATGTACGAGGAGAGATTGGGACAATTGGGCTTGTACTCGCTGGAGTTTAGAAAAATGAGAGGGGGTCTCATTGAAACTTATAAAATTCTGACAGGACTGGACAGACTAGATGCAGGAAGGATGTTCCCGATGGTCAGGGAGTCCAGAACCAGGGGTCACAGTCTAAGGATAAGGGGTCACAGTCTAAGGATAAGGGGTAGGCCATTTAGGACAGAAATGAGGAGGAATTTCTTCACCCAGAGAGTGGTGAACCTGTGGAATTCTCTACCACAGAAGGCAGTAGAAGCCAATTCATTAAATATATTTAAGAAGGAGTTGGATATATTTCTTAAGGCTAAAGGGATCCAGGGGTAAGGGGAGAAAGCAGGGACCGGGTACTGAAATTGGATGATCAGCCATGATCGCATTGAATGGTGGAACAGGCTCAAGGGGCCGAATGGCCTACTCCTGCTCCTATCTTCTATGTTTCTATGCAAAAAATCAGAACACGAGTCAAACTGGGCCACACTCGGGCTTCAGTTGCAGAGGTGTGGCAGGAGATTGTCTGTCTGTCTGCCTGCCTTCTCCGATTGGAAACGTGTTACCACCACTGCACGGCACAGTGCGTTGTAGACTACACACCCGGCCTCCAAGTCAAACTCATTCTGTCCTGAGCACCTCACAACTGTTGAACTCTTGGCCGGCTCCACTTTGCCTTCACAGGCAGGCTTGAAAGGGGCAAGGGCAAACAACTTGCTGCTGGTGATGCCGTGGGCCTTGTCCCTGTCAGCTCAGCGAGAGTGGCATGCCTGCTCCCTACCGATAAAAGTCGATTGTGGTTCTGTTGTGGTGGTTCTGTTGTGGTAACGGTAGGTTTCAGTTTTAGAACCCTGTTTTAGATGTCAGCCAAGGCTCAGTGGGTAGCATTCTTGCCTCAAGAGTCAGAAGGTTGTGGGTTCAAGTCCCACTCCGGAGACTGTGAAAATTGGCTGCAGTTTTTTCCATTACAACAGTCTTCTTCTTAGGCAGTCCCTCGGAACCGAGGATAACTTGCTTCCACATTAAAAAATATGAGTTCTCAGGTGACTGATGAGTCCAATGCGGGACCTACAGTCTCCGTCACAGGTGGGGCAGACGGTGGTTGAAGGGGTGGGTGGGTAGGGTGCTTGGGTTGACGTGCGCTCCTTGCGCTTGCTCCCGGCGAAGAGACTCGAGGCGTTTGCCGCCTTCCCGGATGCTTCACTGCCACTTTGTGTGATCTTGGGCCAGGGATTCCCAGCTGTCAGTGGGGATGTTGCACTTTTTCCAAGGAGGCTGAGGGTGTCCTTGAAGCGTTTCCTCTGCCCACCTGGGGCTCTCTTGCCTTGTCGGAGCTCCGAGTAGAGCGTTTGTTTTGGGAGTTTTGTTTTGGGCATGCGGACAACAGTGACTACACTTCAAAAGTACTTCATTGGCTGTGAAGCACTTTGGGACATCCTGAGGTCATGAAAGGCGCTGAATAAATGCACGTTTTTACATCTTTCTTTATGGATGGCAACTTTGCCTCGCACAGAGACTATGAAAATCAAAAACTGATTCACTTACTGCAAAGTCTAAATTCAGCCTAATTTTCAATCTGAGCATTAGTTTAGTTTAATTTTTACGATTGATTAAAAAAAAATGGAAAAAACCCGGTTGAAGGTGGTCATGTCAAACTTGTTGCTGTGTTCTCCCTCCCTCACCGTCACCCCCACCCCCGATGGATCAGCCGCACAGTTTTAAGGGGAGGGGGCATGGAGAGGACAGTATCAAAATGGAGGTTAAAAGCCTCCAGCAGGCCGTGGAAGCACTCTCAGTACACTGAACAAGACCACTGCTGTCAACTGATTGTGATGTGTACTTGCTATTCGCCAGACACGCTGGAAAATGTAATAGACACAGCAATCTTTGCCAACTCTATACGGAGCCCTGCAGCAATAATAAATACCCTTAAAGGTTTTAGTGACCGTGGCAATACAGCCCACAGTAGCAGCTTTAAATTGGCCAAAAATAATCAAATATAGAAACAGATGGAGAGAACGTCTGTGTTCAGGGTAGCACAGCAATAAAAGACAGACCAATGGAATTTATTCCTCTTGATGGTGATGGATGATGGCAGCTTTTTCAGCTGCCTTTTAAAACTGGATGAGAAGGGAGCTGGTAATGATATACTTTATAAGGAAACAACAGCTTTCTGGACCAGGGAGGGAACAAACATCAGCTAGCGTTCCCGTTTCTTTCTGCTACCCCACGACTCCTGCCCATTATGGACGCTGGGCGAGCAGAGTGTCTAAAATAACAACAGAAACCGCTGGAAAAACTCAGCAGGCCAGGCAACATCCGTGGAGAGAGAAATAGAGTCAACGTTTCGGGTCAAAACCCTTCTACAGAACTGAGAGAAAAAGGTAGGAAATGAAACAGATTAAAAGGCAGTTTGGGGGCTGGGAAATGGGGGAGGGGATGAAAGGAGAGACATTAAGAGATATTCAAGGTGAGACGAGATGGTAATAGGACAGGTAAAGAGACAAAGGATGGCTCTAGATGAAGTGTGAAATGCGCTGGCAGAGTGAAAGACAGCTGCCATGTGGGGGAGAGAAAAAGGAAAAGGCACAAACCAGAGTGTGGATAAAAAATATATATAATAATTCCCACTCAGGCCTCACTGTACTCGGGCTCTTGCATTGTTCCACGGAAGCTCAGCGTAAGCTCGAGGAACAGCACCTCATCTTCCGATTAGGCACTTTACAGCCTTCTGGACTCAATATCGAGTTCAACAATTTCAGATCATAACCTCGGCCCCTATTATATTTTTTATTATCCACACTTTTGGTTTGTGCCTTTTCCCTTTTTTGGGAAACTTGCATTTATACAGCGCCTTTAACATAGTAAAACATCCCAAGGTGCTTCACAGGAGCGTTATCAAACAAAATCTGACACCGAGCCACATAAGGAGATATTAGGACAGATGACCAAAAGCTTGGTTAAAGAAGTAGGTTTTAAGGAGTGTCTTAAAAGGAGGAGAAAGAGGTAGAGAGGCCGAGAGGTTTAGGGAGGGAATTCCAGAGCTTAGGACCTCGGCAGCTGAAGGCACGGCCACCAATGGTGGAGTCCCCAAGATGTTGACTGTCTAACCAGGATGGGTGGAATGTACCTGGACATCAAGTATGGATTGGGAGCACACCATGTAGCTCGTGGGAATCAGCTCCTGCCAGCACTACTGATTCACACAGTGTACATTATTTTTTGAACGGTCACGATTCAGACAGGAAATTGGAAGGTAGCTTTCCACGTGTTTACATTCCCCAAGTGTACCAGGTGCATTAAAAGAGATTATGCAAATTGAGGGACTTGAGTGGATTGCAAGTGTTGGCAACACTGAACAGAGAATATAAAACTTGCTCTATCGTGGACTCCTCGTATTTAATCCCCGGGGAGGGGAACGATTGCAGGGAACACTTCCGACAAGACAATGGCCGGGATTTTGCTCGCCTCAGCGGGTCGGTGGCGGGCGATGACGAGTTCCAACCCCGCTGCTGTCTCCAGCCCGCTTTTGATATGAATTTCCCTTGATTGGGCTTGTTAAGCCCACCCTGCGGGCTTCCCAGCCAATTAGAGGAAGCGGGTCTGATGACGTCATTTGATGACACGTCAGCAGCCGGTTTCCTTAAAGGGACCACGGCCAACTTTACTTTGACAGTTGTGCTGTCGGTGCTCTACAGCATTGAGGTGCTGCAAACACTGACAAGCACTGCACAGAGGTGCACGGCTGCACCCAGGCTCTCCCATGACTCCCCCCCCCCCAATATGCTTATGCCATATGTAAAGCCTGGTGAATTTGTTGTAGAAATGCAGTGAGAAAGAGCTTGTGGCTGAGGGAAGATATCTCCAAGGTGGGAGCTTTTACTTGGCATTTGAAGCTCTCAACTCAGCAGCTGATTCAATGGCCACTGATGTCCCACCAGTGTGAAACCTGTGGGCGAGCTGTCAAATGCAAAAGGTCAGTTTAAAGCCGTTAAGTGGCTGCAAACAAGCCACTAATCATTTAAATTGGCTCCCCCGCCACTGCCCTGTCGGGTCTGCTCAGCGCGGACAGACCTGACATTTGGTAAAGGCGCGTGGCGGTGGGTTCACAGCGGGGTCCCGATCTGCTGGGGGGGAAACACAATTTCCCACCCGACCCACCACCAATCGCACCCGCTGAACCTCCCCCCGGAAAATCTCGGCCAAATTCTCTCCAATTTCTGACCAAAGGTGATTGTGCAGAAACTCCAGCACATCAGTGCATCACTGCAAGGAACATAGGAAGCGCTAGACGATAAAAGACCACGGTCCATCTAGTTCGCCTTCCACCATCCTGGCAGTTGCCTAATACAATGATAATTGAGTTATTGACTAATCACGGCAATCAGTCTCTATCAATGAGTCCACAACAGACCCAGACATGACGCGAGGAAAACCCCCATTGGTGGAGCACTTTGGGAACCTTGGGTCCAAAGTCACCTGTTCCTCCCAAGCCCACTACACTCACCCCACGTCATGTCTCAAATTACTCACTGTATTCCAAAATATTATTCCCTGAATGAAATCCATCTTAATTTACATTTGGAATGAATGAATACTAACTGCTTCCAGCATCTCCCTGGGGAGCCGGTTCCATAGGTCGACCACTCGCTCACTGAAATAATGGTCCAGACTTTGCAGTGGTAACAATGTCAGCGTTCACCGTCATTACTCCTCTGAAAGTGACAGCAACTTCTGGAGTCAGCGCACGTGCAGATAAACGTGGAAATCCAGAAGTTGCTGTCAAGTCATTCCCTGCTCCTCCACAGTTTGTGCTGTAGAACTCCCTGCAGCCGGCAATCAATTCAAATCACGCTGAAGGGCGAAAACTTCCTCTATTACGCTGGAATACCGCTGTTAAACCCACCCCCCAAAAAAGTCAAGCCTTGTTGAGAGGTGTAACTGGATTTTTAAACACGTATTGACAGCTGAACAACCTTTCTGGCCCTGAAAAACTAATCTTATATTTGTGGAATGTAAAAGTTTTCCATTAATATGATTATTACATGGTTTTTAAAATAATTTTTTTTTTTTTTCTTTTTGTTTATGATTTTTCAGCTTCTACCTTAATCCTATGTGTATGTCCCGATCATTATTTCACTCTGTAAAATTTATAAAAAGTAAATTAGAATCTGTTCATTTTACTTCCTGGTTTGCTGTCTGTGAGAATTCTTTAATGTGATTGACTGCTCAGTCTGCTTGTTGACATCACTGTTGCTGGACACTGGAGATTTACTTGATTTGGTGCCAGATTCAAACCTAGGTCGGGAGAGCGGAAATTCACACTCCAGAGATCGTTAGATCTTTGTGGGCCGCTTTCTTCCAGGTCAGCGGCACGCACTGTCGCTTCGCCGCTGACCACAAATTCCAGACCATTGTTTCTGCAGACTAGTTTTGAATTTACACCCCTTCAAGCACAGGCCGTGTCCTCTGGTTCTACTGTTCGGGACTGGGTGAAGTAGCTTGTCATGCATTCTTCATTATTCAGTCCTGGCGTCAAGGCCTGCAGTGCTGAACATCGTCCCACAGCGCAGTAAATGCTGGCTTGGTCCTGGTGTTTTCAGGGTTAAAAACTTGGCACCAGCTTTCATGCTCTGCAGCGCTATTTTATCAACTATGCTCATTACAGCCTGGCAGCGTTAGGTGAAAATAAATGGAAAATTGACAGGAGGGCCAACTTTCTGAACATGAGCTAATGTTGGGGTGGGGGGAGGGGGGGTTGACCTCACCCAGAGAGGACCCCACCCAACTCCTGCGTGTATTGGGAGATCACCGGCATGTTACCCATGTTTTTCCATCCATTTAAATTGAACCTGTGCTATCTGGATATATGCGGCCACGAAAGATGTGGTTGGAAAATTAGCCGGGACAGGTCCCTTGGCATCTGAAAGAGGGGCGTGAGGTTAACGTTTTAGGCGAGTCCTCGAGTTGGAATTCAGTCCAACTTGTCGGGCACAAGGTTCCCGCAGTTTCCCTTTGTGCTAGTTACATTCCTCAGCCAATGTTTGATTTTAAACAGTACCCGAGTGGGAAGGCCCCCCCACTAACAGTCCCAAGTGCTGCACTGTCGGAGGTGCCGTCTTTCGGATGACACGTTAAACCGAGGTCCCGTCTGCCCCCTCAGGTGGACATAGAAGATCCCACGATACTATTGGAAGAGGAGCAGGGGTGTTTTCCCCGGTGTCCTGGCCAATATTTATCCCTCAACCAACATCACTAACAGATAAGATCTGGTCATCGTCACATAAATTGTGTGTAAACTGGCTGCTACGTTTCCTGAATTACAACAGTGACTACACTTCAAAAAAAAAAGTATTTCATTGGCTGTAAAGTGCTTTGGGACATCCTGAGGTCACGAAGGCACTATAGAAATGGGAATTCTTGCTTTCATTCTTTGAGGGTCAATATGCCTGTCAGATAGGATTCACTGTGGAAAATTAAATAACTTGACTTCCAGAGTTTCACAGAGCAGAAAAAAATAAAAATAAAAGCTGCCCCCCAAAACATTAATAATCCAACATCCCACATCGGGCTAACGAACTGACCTTCTGATCTATTGTGCACTGGTTGGTGCCCCAGAACATATACACCTCCCCCTTCCCCGCAGCACACTTGAATGCACTTCCATTCCACTGTACAACTGTAATCTTTCCATTCAAAGCGGTTTTTCCTTTCCTGCAAGGAGTACAGCGCGTTCAAAGCCAGCAAACATCATTTCACAGCAAAACCATCTCCTGCAGTTTACAGGCTGGATTATTTGTTTTAGATTGAGAAATGCAAGGTGAAGCAGGAGAACAATACAAGGCAACTCAGCAAGTAGCAGCTCTGCACCATCAAGGCTGGACTTTGAAAGTCTGCAGATTGGAGGAGGAAGGGAAGACAGCAGGAGATGAGCAAGTCTACTGTGTGAGGTACTGGGAAAGGAGGAGTTGAAGACGACGACAGTACAATAGGTCTCTGACTAGTGGGCTGCAGCATGTGGGAATACGGTTCAGAAGAGTAATGAGCATAGTAACATTGATAAAGTACAGAAAGACTGGAAAGGTTGCAATAAAGAGAAAAAAGAGAGGTCGAGGCTGGAGGCGAGAGATGACGGGGTAGAAATTTACTTTGACCAGTCACGTGCGACGAGCGGTGTAGTGTATGCCGCCTCTTAAATGCCCCGCCCCATTTTCAGTTCCATTGCAGTCAATGTCCATATTGAAAGATTTTGAATCTTCTATTTTACTTCTTCAGTGAAGTGAGTGTATTAGTTAGATAAACAATTATAACACAATTTGTTTCCTGCCAATCAACCAACATTCTAGCTGGGATACATTCCATTTATACGATACAACTGAATTTTCGTAACAAGCCTCCTGCAGGACACCATACTGAAGTCAGTCTCAGTATCCAAATACACTGCATCTACTGCATTCTCTTTACCTGTTCAATCACATCTTCAACAGAACAACTATTACAACGGGTCAGATCTTGCTGCAGCAGAGCATCTCACAGGGCGCCCCATTAGTTAAACTTTTTCCTGCACCCTTCAGTTCGAAAACATTTTGCGGCATAACTTTCTGGAAGTGAGCGCTAGCAATGGGGCATCCGAGACTTTAGTGAACAACGGGACCAACAGTCTATCTCCTTAACCACTGAGATTTACAGAACAAGAAACAGAGGAATGACAGAGACGGAGGATCACTTAGAGTCAAATCGGATACAGAAAGAGAAATAAAAAAGGGAAAGAAAGATTGGATTGAGAGAGAGGACAAAGGAAAAAAAAAAGAAAAAAAAATGTAATCTCTGAAAAGAATTTACCACATGCTGGATTGAGACTCAACAGTTTAAATAGTTCCCTTTCTGGGCCAGAGAGGTTGATTGGCATTGCATTAACAATTATCATGTCATTAAAAGGGTACTTACGCCATTAACTACTAGCCCTAAAAAAGTCCTTGAAAAAGTGCAACATCCCCACCGACACCTGGGAATCCCAAGCCCAAGACCGCACAAAGTGGAGGAGAAGCATCCGGGAAGGTGCCGAACACCTCGAGTCTCCTTGCCGGGAGTAAGCGGAAGCCAAGCACAAGCAGTGCAAGTCAACCCAAGCACCCCACCCACCCGCCCCTTCAACCACCGTCTGCCCCACCTGTGGCAGAGACTGGAGGTCCCGCATTGGACTCATCAGTCACCCGAGAACTCATTTTTAATGTGGAAGCAAGTCATCCTCGGTCCCGAGGGACTGCCTAAGAGAAGACTAGCCCTAACATTTTACAGCGAGTTTAATGGACAATTAATATGCAAATCCAGCATGTTCTTAATAACAGGGAGGCTAAGGGCGAGATACTGTTAGTGCGAAGCAAGCAGAGTATATTGAGCAGCAAGTTCTGAAGATTCGTATCTCACGCCTTATCTCTTCACCCCTTGAACTTGTTGGCTGATTTGCGCATACAATGCGTGCGCAGTCAACACACTTATTTTTCCAGCAAGGTTTGGCTCGTTGCTTCCTGTGCTCCAGGCCTCTTATTTCAGCTCTGATATTCCCCCCATATTGATTTGTTTCCATTAGAGCCAATCCTCCCCATTTATTTATTTCCACCCTGAACGACCCTCTTCATCATTTACAACACGGCTTCCTTCCATTCTATTTCTTTATTACCCCAGCTGCCTCCACCCTTAATCTTTCACTTGGTTTTCCTTCCCATGAATCGTACTCATTTTTGTCTGCTTTACAATGCATCCATTTCCTCACTTGTTCGTTCATTCACAACCACAGCACTTTATACCCTTCTTTCCCACCTCGGCATTTCCCATTTCTCTTTTATTTTCCCTACCAAACCCTTCCTATTTACATCTTTTACATATTTCCCCACTTACCAATCTTATCCACCACCGTTGTTGACACCAAACACCCATCGGAAACATCATGCGATTAGCAGCACCATATGAACAACACAATCTATATGTTAAACAATTCTTCCATCACATGCTTTCCCTGTCACATTTCAACAGTCACATTTTAATATCACCCTCTTCTATATGCAAATGCTTTTCATTGCCGTAAAATTTCATATTCAAAAAACCGAAGCAAATCACGACTCAACGGGCAGCAAATGCACCAATCAAACCATCTACATGAACAGAAAACTATCCCATCCCCACTTCCCAGGTGCAGCACGCCTGTTGCAACAGCACAACTTGTGACTCGCTGTGGGCTGCACCATGATACCCGCTGTACTGATGCAACACACAATATCCGCATGCAACACACAAAATCTTGGGTCACACAAAGCCGTAGCTACCCAGGAACCAATCAAAATACCACCTCTTTCTTCACTGTCTGATTGGCTGCTGGGATATTTCAGGTGTTCAGATGTCCCCAGTGGCACTGAAGTTAGGCGGACAAGTGTTCTTTGATTGGTTCCTGGCAAATTTCAGACAAAGGCACCTCAACACTTACTTCACAGATTTAAAATAATTGGGGGAAGGTTTAGAGGGGATTTGAGGGGAAATTTCTTCACCCAGAGGGTTGTGGGGGTCTGGAGCTCACTGCCTGAAAGGGTGGTAGAGGCAGGAACCCGAACCACATTTAAAAAGCACTTGGATGTGAACGTGGGATGCTCTAACCTGCAGGGCTACGGACCAAGAGCTCTTTGTTAGCCTCCTTCCGTGCTGTAACTTTCTATGATTCACTATTTGAGCGCATCTCAAGATTTCCTTTCAGCTCACCTGACTGCTCTGCTGAAATTACACAATGAGCAATGCCATGGGACATCTGCTAGTTTCCGTGAAAGGGGGGGGGGGGGTGGGGAAGCGTTTCTTGGCTAAGATTTCTTTGCTGGGTTTGTGGTGGGGTGTTTGCATGAGATTTACATCATAAAAAAGAAAAAAAAATGCATTTCACGACTTCAGGACATTTCAAAGTGCTTTAAAGCCAATCAAGTACTTTTGAAATGTAGTCACTGTTGTAATGTAGGAAGTGCGGCAGCCAATTTACACACAGCAGCGAGATAGTGACCAGATAATCTGTTTTAGTGATGTTGATTGAGGGATGAATATTGGCCAAATCAGAGCACCAGATGCTGGGCCCACTGGAGCTTTCAAGACTCGGATCAATAGATTTTGGTTAGGTAAGGATATCAAAGGGATATATAAAAGTGGGGAAATGGAGTGGAGGTACAGATCAGCCATGATCTAATTGAATGGCGGAGCAGGCTCTAGGGGGTGAATGGCGGCCTCCTCCTGTTCACTGGCGGGGAGGACAGGATTGACCCAGCAAGGTCCAATCGCCCACGGACAGTCCGTTTAGACACACGCACAAAGAAAGTTCAATTCAGCAAGGTATCAAAGGGCCCGACAACCACCACCTCGAACTCTTCCCCACCACAAACAAGCTCCTCCCTGAGAAGAGGAAAGAAAACCCTGGGATAAATGGCAAGGTACTTTTTCCTTTTGTTTTTAATTGCAATGTATTTTTGTAATGATGTACCTTCAGCTGTAAATGAAGACCTGCTTCTGTGAGCATTAAACTGATCATGAAAGCTCAGGGGCAATTATTGCACTTCAGTGACTAGGCAATAAAACACTTGAGTGCGGCTACACTGTGCATCAGACAAGATTGTAAAGAATTCATTCAGATTTTAACAGGGTGTCATTAATAATGTTAAACTGTAATTGTGATAGTGCATTAATGCACTTGATGTCAATAATCGAGTTGTAACTTCAGTTTATCTAGGTTGAAATTTTCTTCCTCAAGCAGTCATCCAGAGGTATAAACAGGCTGATATTTTGGGGCCTGTGCATATTAAGGAGGCTAATTACATATTTAAATCAACACCGTGTGCTCGGCCACAGTTGATGGCAGTGGTGCATATGCTGGAAGATTCCCGCAGCTGGCGAGGCTCTGTCCTCAACTGTAATATGAACAGAAAATGCTGGAAATACTCAGCAGGCCAGGAGCATCTGTAGCGAGAGAGAGAGAAAGAGAGTTAACAGTTCAGGTCAATGACTGTCAGAATTAGAGGTGACCATTCTGACAAGAGGTGACCGACCTGAAACGTTAGCTTTGTTTCTCTCTTCATGGATGCTGCCTGCCCGGCTGAGAATTTTCAGCATTTTGTTTATATTTCAGATTTCCAGCATTCCGCAGTATTTTGCCTCTGCCCTCTACTGATTGCTTTCATTATGGCTAACATTAAGAAAACCTTAATGGGCAGTGGGGTCCATGCATAAGCAGCTTCAAATTAAGCCAAGGACAGAAATTTTAATTAGTGAAAAGTAAATTTCAAGCAGATATAAATAAGCTAGGGCTTTACTCAAAGATTGACATTTGCAATACCCTGCCGTGGGAGGGAGCAAGAGGGAAAAAAAGTACTTCAAAATGGACTTCAATGCCATAATGGGAGAGTTAGGGCACGGGCGATGGGCTTTTGAGTGGCTGAATGGCTTTTTCTTGTACTTCACTTGTCTTGTGTTCACCTTCATTAGACTCTTCCCAACAGAAGCTCCTGCCTGACGACAGACTCTGGTTTGATTGTGGGCCTCAGCCTCACTATAGGCTCCTGTGTCTCTGCCTCACATGGTAAGACGCCCCTCTCTCCCGTGTTGGATTCTCAGGATGATCCCGCAATCTCCCACACTCCCAGAGGAGAGCCTCTCCCCACAGCAAGTGTAAATTGGGGCTGTGGTGTTGGCGGTCATTCTCTCCAATCTGTGGTGTCTCTACAAGCACAACTCCCTGCGTGGACGGTGGGATTATGGAATTGCCCATTTCGCTCTCTTCCCCACCGCCCCCACTAAACTATATATGGAAGGTGCAACGTTCCCATAAAATCATCAATCCAGTCAGCGTTTGTGTGGTGCCAGGGCCACAGGAATGCAGAGGGACAAAATATACCATTGTTTGGCCTGATCCCGAAGTTCAAAAATTACCATACACGAGTCTCTCTTTCAAAAACCTCAGCCACATCCTCTGCCAATTATCTACCCAATTCCCTCTTGAATTTGCCAATCCTATGCAGCCTTTTCCCTCCTAGATAAGACTTGGTTTATATCATTAATCCTCTTCACATTTCTGAACAAGAGCTGTTATTCCGATTAGCCTGCCCTAACTTATTTTTACGATACCTTCCTGGTTTTCTCAGCCTCCTCCACGCTCTCATTTTTGATGCACCTTTGAACCGTGCCTTTAAATCAATCCCTGAACGGTGGAAAGCTAATGCCAAACAAGGTGTGTAAAAAGGTCTTCCATATTCCCACTGATAGCTCGCATCAAATATCAAAATACACCAACACCTCCCAAAAAACACAGGCCAAGTTACACGTGCAAACAAAGTTGTTTTAAACAATCGTCAACCCAGCAACTTGAAAGTCAGGTTAGTGATCTCACTCCCAGTAACATAGAAACATAGAAGATAGGAGCAGGAGTAGGCCATTCGGCCCTTCGAGCCTGCTCCGCCATTCAATGAGATCATGGCTGATCATTCAAATTCAGTACCCTGTCCCTGCCTTCTCCCCATATCCCTTGATCCCTTTAGCCTTAAGAAATATATCCAACTCTTTCTTGAATATATTTAATGAACTGGCCTCCACCGCCCTCTGTGGCAGAGAGTTCCACAGGTTCACCACTCTTTGGGTGAAGAAATTCCTCCTCATTTCAGTCCTAAATGTCCTACCCCTTATCCTTAGACTATGACCCCTGGTTCTGGACTCCACGACCATCGGGAACATCCTTCCAGCATCTAGTCTGTCCAGGCCTGACAGAATTTTATAGGTTTCGATGAGATCCCCTCTCAATCTTCTAAACTCCAGTGACTATAAGCCCAATCGACGCAATCTCTCCTCATAAGTCATTCCTGCCATCCCAGGTATCAGCCTGGTGAATCTTCGCTGCACGCCTTCCATGGCAAGAACGTCCTTCCTCAGATAAGGCGACCAAAACTGTACACAATACTCAAGGTGCGGTCTCACCAAGGCCCTGTACAACTGTAGCAAGACATCCTTATTCCTGTACTCGAACCCTCTTGCTATGAAGGCCAACATACCATTTGCCTTCTTAACCGCCTGCTGCACCTGCATGCTTACCTTCAGCGACTGGTGCACAAGAACACCCAGGTCTCTTTGCACTTCCCCTTCACCCAATCTATTGCCATTCAAATAATAATCTGCCTTCCTGTTTTTGCCTCCAAAGTGGATAACCTCACATTTATCCACATTATGGTGCATTTGCCATGTTTCTGCCCAATCACCTAACCTGTCCAAATCGCACTGGAGTTTCAGGACATCCTCCTCGCAGCATACCCTCCGACCCAGCTTTGTGTCATCTGCAAATTTGGAGATATTACATCCAATTCCCTCATCCAGATCATTAATATATATTGTGAACAGCTGGGGTCCTAGGACCGATCCTTGCGGTACCCCACTAGTCACTGCCTGCCACTCAGAAAACGACCCGTTTATTCCAACTCTTTGCTTTCTGTCTGCCAACCAGTTCTCTATCCAAGTCAATACCTTGCCCCCAATCCCATGTGCCTTAATTTTGCACGCTAATCTCTTATGCGGGACCTTATCGAAAGCCTTCTGAAAGTCCAAATACACCACATCCACTGGTTCTCCCTTATCTATTTTACCAGTTACATCCTCAAAAAATTCCAGTAGATTAGTCAAGCATGATTTACCTTTTGTAAATCCATGTTGACTTTGTCCGATCCTGTCACTGCTTTCCAAGTGCTCTGCTATTACATCTTTTATAATGGACTCTAGCATTTTCCCCGCTACAGATGTCAGGCTTACTGGTCTATAATTCCCCGCTTTTTCTCTGCCACCTTTTTTGAATAGTGGGGTAACATTAGCTACCCTCCAATCCATGGGTACTGTTCCGGAGTCTATTGAGTTCTGGAAGATGACCAGCAATGCATCTACTATTTCCAGGGCCACTTCCTTAAGTACCCTGGGATGTAGGTTATCAGGCCCTGGGGATTTATCAGCCTTCAGTCCCATCAATTTTCCTAACACCATTTCCCTACAAATACTGATTTCTTTCAGTTCCACCCTTTCATCAGACCCTATGTTCCCCGGTATTTCTGGGAGGTTATTTGTGTCCTCCTTTGTGAAGACAGAACCAAAATATGTATTTAGTTGGTCTGCCATTTCTTTTTTCCCCATTATAAATTCCCCCGATTCTGATTGCAAGGGACCTACGCTTGACTTCACCAATCTTTTTCTCTTCACATATCTATAAAAGCTTTTACAGTCAGTCTTTATGTTCCCTGGAAGCTTACTCTCATATTCTATTTTCCCTTTCTTAATTAATCCCTTTGTCCTCCTTTGTTGAATCCTGAACTGCTCCCAATCCTCAGGATTATTGCTTTTTCTGGCCAATTTATATGTCGTCTCCTTGGATCTTATGCTATCCCTAATTTCCCTTGTTAGCCACGGTTGAGTCACCTTTTTTGTTTTATTTTTATGCCAAACTGGGATGAACTACTTCTGTAGTTCATCCATTCGGTCTTTGAATGTTTGCCATTGCCTATCCACCGTCAACCCGTTGAGTGCCATTCCCCAATCAATCCTACCCAACTCGCTCCTCAGACCATCGTAGTTTCCTTTATTTAAATTGAGGACCCTAGTTTCTGAGTCAACTACTTCATTCTCCATCTTAATGAAGAATTCGATCATATTATGATCGCTCCAACCCAAGGGGCCTCGTACAACAAGATTGCTAATTAATCCTTTCTCGTTACATAATACCCAGTCTAAGATGGCCTGATCCCTGGTTGGTTCCTCGACATATTGGTCCAGGAAACCATCCCGTAAACACTCCAGGAATTCCTCCTCCACAGTATTGTTACTAATTTGGTTAGCCCAATCTATATGTAGATTAAAGTCACCCATGATGACTGCTGTGCCCTTATTGCACGCTTCTTTAATTTCCCTTTTAATGTCATCCCCAACCTCTGCCTTACTGTTTGGAGGTCTATATACCACTCCCACTAATGTTTTTTTCCCCTTAGTATTTCTCAATTCTACCCATACAGATTCCACATCATCAGAGCTAATATCCTTCATTACCATTGTGTTAATCCCTTCTTTAACCAGTAATGCTACCCCAGCTCCCTTTCCTTTTTGCCTATCTTTCCTGAATATCGAATACCCCTGGATGTGGAGTTCCCAGTCTTGGCCATCCTTGAGCCACGTTTCTGTAATCCCAACCAAATCATATTCGTTTACCTCTATTTGCGCAGCCAATTCATCCACCTTATTACAAATGCTCCTCGCATTAAGACACAAAGCCTTCAGGCTTGTTTTTTTTAACGCTCTTAGACCTATTAGAATTATTATTTACTGTGGCCACGTTTGATTTAAACCCTTGATTTCTCTGACTGCCACTTTTGTTTTTCTCCTTCCTATCTTTTGCTTTTATCCTTGTTTCCCTTTCCTCTGTCTCCCTGCTCAGGTTCCCAACCCCCTTCCATTTTAGTTTAAACCCTCCCCCACAGCACTAGCAAACAAACTCCCTAGGACATCGGTTCCAGCCCTGCCCAGGTGCAGACCGTCTGGTTTGAACTGGTCCCACCTCCCCCAGAACCGGTTCCAGTGTCCCAGGAAGTTGAATCCCTCCCCCTGGCACCATTCCTCTAGCCACGTATTCATCTGAAGTATCCTTCTATTTCTACTCTGACTAGCAAGAGCACCTTGGGCTTCGCACTGGGTGTCAGCTGTGGCTCAGTGGGTAGCACTCTCGCCTCGGAGTCAGAAGGTCATGGGTTCAAGCCCCGCTCCAGAGACTTCGGTACATAACCCAGGCTCACACCAGTGCAATACTGAGGGAGCGCTGCACTGTCAGGAGCAGCCGTCTTTCAGAGGAGACGCTAAAGCGAGGTCCATCTTTCCTCTCAAGTGGTTGTGAAAAATTGAATGGCACCACTTGAAGAGCAGGGGAATTCTCCCCGGTGTCCTGGCCAATGTTACTGAAACAAATTATCTGGTCATTATCTCACTGCTGTTTGAGAGACCTTGCTGTGCGCAAATTGGCTGCCGCACGTCCTACATTACAGCAGTGACTACACTTCAAAAGTACTTCATTGGCTGTTAAGTACTTTGCAACGTCCTGAAGTTGTGGAAGGATCTATATAAATGCCAGTCTTTATTTCTTTCAAAGTTTAAAAGTTGCCAGGTTCAAACTTTACTTTTAAATGCGCATGGCGACTCGGTTTCTCAGCCAGTTTTACAGATTTTAATGCCAGCATCAACTCTCCTCCAACATTAAAATTATTCAAAGCTGTGCCTTTGTGGGGGAGAGGGTGGCACCACCTTGGCACTATAACTGCCTCTGCCAGCTGCTGATGGTAGCAGAGCAAGATTCAATTCTCCGACAGTCTGTTGCAACATTTCTGCCTTCCTTTCTGCACCTAATCTCCATCTACGCCAAAAGCTGTAACAACATGTATTTATGCAGCGCCTTTAACACAGTAAAATGTCCCAAGGCACTTCACAGGAGCGTTATAAAACAAAATTTGACACCGAGCCACATAAGGAAATTTTAGGACAGGTGACCAAAAGCTTGGTCGAAGAGGTAGGTTTTGAGGAGAGGGGCAGACAGGTTTAGGCAGGGAATTCCAGAGCTTAGGGGCCTAGGCAACAGAAGTCACAGCCGCCAATGGTGGAGCGATTATAATCAGGGATGCGCAAGAGGCCAGAATTAGAGGAGCGCAGATATTAGAGGGTTGTGGGGCTGGAGGAGATTACAGAGATAGGGCAGGGCAAGGCCGTGGAGGTATTTGAAAACAAGGATGAGAATTTTAAAATCGAGGCGTTGCTTAACCTTCCCCCACCCCCCTTAGAGTCTCTCCTCCTCTGCTGAAGATGCTGACTTTTGCTGTAGTACAGTTCCATGGGCACCAACGTGTGGTCAGGGGGGAGTCCCGCACTGGGCCGAACCCAACAGCAGAGGCATGGCGGGGAGGCACCGCCTGGCCAGAAGAGGCCATGGTTAAGTTTGAACAAATTACTTGTGTGAAATACTTGTGGGCCAGGAGGAGCAGGAATCCTCCCCCACAGGCTTGGGAGTTCTTGGGCCTTCCCAACCCTGGCCTAGCCTCTCCTCCCGCTTGGCGCTGGCATCGGCTGCCAAAAGCACTTGCCCAGCACCAACTTTATGCCAAGGTCCATTCCCTTGGGCACCCAGCGTGCTAAGGCCCTGCCGGCTTTGGGAGAGACACAGATTTTATTGAGGCCCAGGAGTTGGGCCAGCCTCATGCTGAGCTCCCCGCCTGTCCTGAACGCACCACCCCCCCACCACCAAAACCCCCCCCATTAAAAAATCGAGCCCCAAGTGAGTAAAGGCTGTTTGACTGCAGGGGGCATCAGAACAAGCCTGATCCGGTCCCCAGCCGTTGCCCACACGTGGAGCACCCATTCTAATAACCTTGGGCAGGCAAAACGGGTAGAAGAAAGAGGGCGAACAGAAAACATTTCTAAAATAATGTCATTAATAAAAATGATCATCGGCAAAAACAATAAACTCTCCTGTCAGAGAGATCATTGCGAAAGTAATTGGAAAGGCAATTTTATTTTTGTTGAAAGTTCAATAATTTTGAATGAACAAAATTAATTTTGCCTTTACCCAACAGAAACTATTAACAGCCATCAGGGAACGGTTTGTATGGATTCATTACACTGTTACAGTTAGTTAGAATAACAGAGCACAATGATAAAGGCCCATATCTTGTGTACATTTGAGAAGTTTTAATACTTTATTGATCTGCATCTCCTAGCACTTTAAATTGAATCTTTATTCATCTTCGATTAGTAAATAATGACAGGGCGTAATTTACTGCATTTATTTAATTAGTGCAACATTTCATGTCTCTTATCTGCTGTAACTTGGCACTTTTTTGGCAGGGGAGGGGGAGGAATACACTCGTGAACACAACACTTTGCCCACCTTTTGTATGCAGCAGCAAAAGTGAAGTACTTCCGGGTCACAACTCTGCCATAATCACAGCCCGAGTAAAGCGGTCTTCGACTGGGCGGTCAGTGGTGCTGCATGTTAGTACGAACCGAGCCATTTCACTCAAGACCCCTTTTCAGTATTCGAGAGTGGGGACTTTTGTCCCCTCAGACTGGGTTAGATTCAAGTTCGAGTCCAATGCTCTCATCTGACATATTGTAAACTGACCCTTTTGTGCAGATCACTGATGGGAGTATCATTCATTCATCTGGTAGAACTCAATCTGTGCATCCCGCTTGGCTCAGTCGATAACATGGACCGTGAACTGAGCCACAGAGCAGAAAAATCCTAAGATGACTCTGGTGCAACCCAGCAACACAAAATAAACAAAATTGCACGTGACCCTCTCCACCCCTTTTGTTACTAATAAAAAAGGAGACGCAACTAACAAAGGAACTTAAACATAGAGCACTTTCCAACAAAACAAAAGGAAACAAATGAAACAAAATCATAAGCTTGTTTGTCTGCGTCTATAAGAACATAAGAAATGGAGCAGGAATAGGCCACTTGGCCCCTCGAGTCTGCTCCACCATTCAATAAGATCATGGCTGATCTTGGGCTCAAAGCCACTTCCCTGGTCCGCCCCCCCATAACCCTTCACTCCCTTATCTTGCAAAAATCTATCTATCTCCACCTTAAATGTATTTAATGACCCAGCCTCCACAGCTCTCTGGGGAAAGAGAATTCCACAGATTTACGGCCTTCAGAGAAGAAATTCCTTCTCATCAGTTCTAAAAGGGCGACCCTTTATTCTAAAACTGTGCCCCACGTTCTAGATTTCCCCACGAGGGGAAACATCCTCTACATTTACCCTGTCGAGCCCCCTCAGTATCTTATATGTTTCAATAAGATCACCTCTCATTCTTCTAAATTCCAATGAGTATAGGCCCAACCTGCTCAACCTTTCCTCATAAGCCAACCTCCTCACCTCTGGAATTAACCTAGTGAATCGTCTCTGAACTGCCTCCAATGCAAGTATATCCTTCCTTAAATAAGGAGACCAAAACTGTACGCAGTACTCAAGGTGTGGTCTCACCAATACCCTGTACAGTTGTAGCAGGACTTCCCTGATTTTATACTCCAACCCCCTTGAAATAAAAGCCATCACTCCATTTGCCTTTTTGATTACTTGCTGTACCTGCATGCTAACTTTTTGTGTTTCATGCACAAGGACCCCCAGGTCCCTCTGAACTGCAGCATTTTGTAATCTCTCTCATTTAAATAATAGTTTGTTTTTTTATTTTTCCTGCCAAAGTGGATAAACTCGCACTTTCCCACATTATACTCCATCTGCCAAATGTTTGCCCACTCACTTAGTCTGTCTATATCCCTTTGCAGGTTCTTGGAGTCCTCTGCACAACTTGCTTTCCCACCCATCTTTGTATCATCCACAAACTTGGCTACATTATACTCTGTCCCTTCATCCAAGTCATTAATGTAGATTGTAAATAGTTGAGGCCCCAGCACCGATCCCTGTGGCACCCCACTATCAGACACTCTATTCCTTGTGGTCCCCACTGATTGCGAAGTGCCGAGTCTATTGCTGGGCACTGCCTGCTCCCTCTCCAGGGCCACCTGGGCGCAGACAATAATGCGGAGAAAAGGCAGGTAGCCGGAGTGACACCTCCCTCCCACACACCCACCTCCATGGGCCGCGTCCATCCTAGAACTGCAATCACTTCAGCATGTAGTTACCTCCATTTATTTGGAGGGTTTTTCCAACCCTTTATATTCTCCTTCTCTCCTGAATGTGCTGTCCCTCAACAGGATATGGCTGCACAGCCACCAGAAGGTCTCCAGTACTTTGTCCAAGTGGCAATTCATCGTGTGCAAACACACACAGCAGGGAGTGCATCACAACCAAGCCCGATCATGCTCTCCGTAAACTTGAGCTTATCCAAAACTCTGCTGCCCGTACCCGATTGGCACCAAGTCGAGTTCACCCCATCGCCACTGGCTCCCGGTCTGGCAACGCCTCGATTTTAAAATGGTCATCCTTGTATTCAAATCCCTCTATGGCCTCGCCCCCTCCTTATCTCTATAACCTCCTCCAGCCCGACAACCCTCAAGAGATCCTCCAATTCTGGCCTCTTGAGCATCCCCGGATTTTCACCGCTCCACCATTTCCGGCCGTGCCTTCAGCTGCCGAGGCCCCAAGCTCTGGAATTCCCTCCCTAAACTTCTCCGCCTCGCTCTCCTCCTTGAAGACGCTCCTTAAAACCTACCTCTTTAATCAAGCTTTTGCTCACCTGTCCTACTATCTCTCTATGTGGCTCGGTGTCCAATAACGCTCCTGTGAAGCGCCTTGGGATGTTTTACTACATTAAAAAGTTGCTATATAAATGCAAGTTGCTGTTGAGGCACGCACTGCGTCATGCTGATGGAGCAGTGTGTACGTGTGGTGGTGAAATGGTGGCAGTGGCGGCGACAGCATTTACGGGCCCAACAAGGGAATTTATCTTGACTTGAGCACGATGAAGTCAAGGACAAATATTGGGGGAGGGGTGGGGGTGAAGAATCAGAATCATCAACCGAACAGATAAAACTCTAATAAAATCATCATTGGAAGCCTACTTCTGAGAGGGCTATCAAAAATCTTGTGTCACCATGGAGACCATTCACGACAATGCTGCTACTGACTGCCCATTATATACATGATTGACAAAATGACAATGCTCACTGTAACCACAGTAAAGCTAATTGAACCAGCTCCTGAAATGCCTCGTTTGCCAAACAATGACATGCAAAGCCTGTTTTTTTTTACTTTACCGGATCTGCTAGCCAAAGCACTGTGGGGCAGCGAGGAGGCACGGTAAGCTGTGCAGGTGGGAGCAGGAAGTGACAAAGGGACATGGACTGGTTAAGTGAGTGGGCAAAACTGTGGCAGATGGAGTTCAACGTGGGGAAGTTGGATCGGAGAAAGACAAAAATCAGAATATTTTCTTAATGAGATTAGGAGCTGTGGAGGAGCAAGAGATTTGGGTGTCCAGGTACAAATGAGTAAAAGCTAGTAGACAGGTACAAAACGGTTAATGGAATGTTGGCCTTTATCTCAAGGGGCCTGGAATACAAAGGATGCTTCAGTTGTAGAGAGACTTGGTCAGACCCCACACGGAGCACGGTGTTCAGTTTTGGGCACCTCTCCTCAGGAAGGATATATTGGCCTTGGAGGGAGTGCAGCGCAGATTCACCAGAATGATACCAGGGCTTAAAAGGGTTAAATTATGAGGACAGGTTGCATAAACTTGGCTTGTATTCCCTTGAATTTAGATGGTTGAGAGGTGATCTAATCGAGGTGTTTAAAATGATAAAAGGACTAGATAGGGTAGAGAGAGTATCTACTTCCTCGGGTGGGGGAATCCAGAACAAGAGGACAATTTTAAAATTAGAGCCAGGCCGTTCAGGGGTGATGTCAGGAAGCACTACTTCACACAAAGGGTGGTGGAAATCTGGAACTCTCTCCCCTAAAGGCTGTGGATGCTGGAGGACAAGTGAAACATTCAAGACCGAGATCATTAGATTTTTGATGGGGAAGGGCATCAAGGGATATGGATCAAGGGTAAGTAAATGGAATTGAGGTACAGCTCAGCCATGATCCAACTGAATGATGGAGCAGGCTCGAGGGGCCGATGGGCCTCCTTCTACTCCTATGCTCCTCCAATAGTGGCCCTTATATTCCGATCCCTACGGGTGTGTACCCACCCGTAGGGACATCGGAAATGCTTGTTTCAGGCATGCGAAGCGCATGCGCTGAAAACCGGCATTTCCGATCTGTCAAGAATGCTCTTGACAGATCGGACGCCTGCCCTAGAGAAGGGCCTCTGTGGGCGGATAGTTCCGCTTTCTGGAGACCCTCCGCCCGCAGAAAACCCTTAGAAATCTTACGCCTGGTAAAAGCAGGTGTAAGGGCCGGCTTTTACCAGCATAAGATTTGAAAAAAGTTAAAATAAAAAAATTCTCACTCATTTATCATTTAAAAATACTTTTTTTTTTTAATTATAAATTTTTTAGCCCCGTAAAAAAACAAATTATTTTTTTCAAAAAATTAAACTTGTAATTTCAACTAATTTTAAAAATTGATTTTTTTAACATTTATTTAATGTTTGTGTTTTTGGGGTGCTCTCCATTCATATATTTGACAGGTCTATCTGTCAAGTGTCTGAAGGGAGATTCCCTTCTTTGATTGGCTCCCCATGGCCCACGTGATCCCAGGGACGCTTGCGAACCGCATGTGCCCCTGGGATACCTGGGCCCTGTGCATTTCGAGTTGGAGGGGCCCAGGAACTGAAGTATACGCACCTCGGGAGCCCTCAGGTAAGTCTGTAGATTTTTTCCAGATCGGAGGCCTCCGCACGCGGGAAGCCTCTGATTGGAAAATACAGCCCAATGATTCTCTCATGCTTCAAACAACTAATGAGCTGCTTGACTCCTAGAAATATTGAGGTGTTTGAGAATCTCGTTGTGGTGAAAAATGGCAGCAGTTTCAGAGAGGGTGTTCTGCGAGTGCTGAATGAGCATGGTTAGAGACGGGACCATATTTGCTTGGATATTTTGGACAAATCCTCAACATCACTGTGGTGGTGCCAGGTGTGGCAGTGTTATTCTAAGGCATTAATATTTCTGTAAAGTATAAGGCACAAGACATGGAAAAGTCGCGGCTATTGCTGGAACTTGCATTTAGATAGCGTCCCTCGCCGCATGTCACAGTCAATTAATTATTTTTGAAGTGTAGTCACTTTCGTAATGCAAGCAAATGCAGCAGCCAATTTGCACACAGCAAGATGCCACAAAGAGCAATGCTTTAAATGGCCAGATCATGAGTTTTGCTGGATTTGTTTGAGGGATGAACGTTGGCCAGTTCACCAGGAGAACTCCCTACTCCCCCCCCCCCACCAGTAAAGTGCCATGGGATCTCTTACATCCACCATAACAGGCAGAGCCTCACTATTTCATCCAAAAAACAGCAATTCTGACAAAGCGCCGCTTTCTCTGTGCTGCACCAACAGGTGAGCCTCGAATACGTGCTCAAGTTCCACCTTCTATCTCAAGGAGGCGAGAGTGCGACCACTAAGCCAAGCTTACACTTGACTTCTACTCTCCGCAATCTTACCAGAAGCAAAAATAGCAAGTTTTGCACCTGACATTATGCACGGGCATTATGGGGGGAAACAATATACTACAGAAAGGGAATTCCATGAGCCAAGTCACCCTGCTTCAATTCACAACACTCTTACATTTAAATGGAAAGCTCTTGACACATACGTGCACGCTATTTGGGAAAAGAATGGTGGATTTGTTCTGTTGAGAGTCTGGAAGGAACTGGTTGGGTGAAGAATGGCACACCACAAAGGACAAGCACCATATGAATGAGATATCCGATGGTGTGCACCCACGTTCCACCCTCCGTAAACTGGAGCTCACCCAAAGCTCTGCTGCCCATATCCTAACTCGCACCAAGTCCTGTTCACCCATCACCCCTGCGCTTGCTGACCTACATTGGCTCCCGGTCCGGCAACGCCTCCATTTTTAAATTCCCATCCTTGTTTTCAAATCCCTCCATGGCCCTCGCCCCCTCCTAAATCTCTGTAATCTCCTCCAGCCCGACAACCCTACGAGATATCCGTGCTCCTCCAATTCTGGCCTCTTGGGCATCCCCGATTTTAATCACTCCACCATTGCTGGCCGTGGCTTCAGCTGCCTTGGCCCGAAGCTCTGGAAGTCCCTCCCTAAACCTCTCCCCCTCTCTACCCTCCTTAAAATCTACCTCTTTGACCAAACTGTCCTAATACCTTAACAAGGCAAAGGAATACACAATGAATGGAAAGACCCTAGGCAAGACGGAGGGTCAGAGGGATCTGGGTGTGCAAGTACACAGATCCCTGAAGGCGGCGGAACAGGTGGATAAGGTGGTAAAAAAGGCATATGGGGTACTTGCCTTCATTAGCCGAGGCATTGAATATAAGAGCAAGGAGGTTATGATGGAGCTGTATAAAACACTGGTTAGGCCACAGCTGGAATACTGTGTGCAGTTCTGGTCGCCACACTGCAGGAAGGATGTGATCGCGTTAGAGAGGGTGCAGAGGAGGTTCACCAGGATGTTACCAGGGCTGGAGCGCTTCAGCTATGAAGAGAGACTGGGCAGATTGGGTTTGTTTTCCTTGGAGCAGAGGAGGCTGAGGGGGGGCATGATTGAGGTGTACAAAATTATGAGGGGCATAGATAGGATGGATGCTGAGGAGCTTTTTCCCTTAGTAGAGGGGTCAATAACTAGGGGGCATAGATTCAAGGTAAAGGGCGGGAGGTTTAGAGGGGATTTGAGAAAGAACTTTTTCACCCACAGGGTGGTTGGAGTCTGGAACTCACTGCCTGAAAGGGTTGTGGAGGCAGAAACCCTCACAACATTTAAGAAGCATTTGGATGTGCACTTGAAATGCCATAGCATACAAGGCTACGGGCCAAATGCTGGAATATGGGATTAGATTAGACAGGGCTTGATGGCCGGCGCGGACACGATGGGCCGAAGGGCCTCTATCCGTGCTGTATTACTCTATGACTCTATGACTACCTCATGCGCCTCGGTGTCAAATTTTGTTCCATAATCGCTCCAGTCAAAGGCCTTGGGGTGTTTTACTAGGTAAAAGCACTATATAAAATACAAGCTGCGATTGTTATGTTACACAAACAGGTTCATTCACACAGATTGTTACACAAATGCATAGTATCTCATAATACAGTTCCCGTGTGTCTATACATCAATAATGTAGGTTAGAGCTAGGGAGGGGCATGGCTATGGAGGGATTTAAATACAAGGGATGAGAGTTTTAAACTGGAGAAGTTGAGGGACCAGGAGCCACTAGAAGTCACTGAGCAAGGGGGTTACGGGTGAACGGGACATGATACAGACATCAGTATCATAGCAGCAACACCATATTGCAAAGTCCCATCTCTCATTACATGACATTAAAAGGCGGTTTAGGTAGTTAGGAAAGTCAAGCACCCAGTTTCTCCCTGTCCTCTACCCCGAGGGGTCATGGAGCAACAGTTGTCTGCACTGCAGCTGGCTGCTGAGCATAGGACAACAGCATCATCTGCAATGGAGACCTCACTTGCAGAGGCCGTGGTACAGTAGGAGAATCTCTTGTGAAATGTTCCCAATTGTATTGGAGGCTTTGGGGTCAAGACTCCATCGGCAGCCATGGCCAGATTCAACATGCTTGGAGAACACAAAGAAGCCACAATGAAGAAGGGAGTCCAAAACCCCACAGATGTCCACTTACAACTCTTAGCCATCGTCATTATTAAAATCAGACCTCAACTTCTGTAGAGAACAAAATTCAATGTGCTTCATAGCTGGGAGAATATTGGAGTTAGTTGTTCATCTTTCATGATCGTTAACAAACGTGTCTTTATTGTCCCCCAGTATTTCTAATTCCTGTTTTTGAGGGGTAGGTACAGTCAGAGATTGGGCGATTAATCTATTTTTGTTCAGCTCTTCCTTCCACCACTCTTTATAAACGCGTCTACTTTTTACATGCAGCTTCAGAGAGAATTGACTGCATTAAATATTTAGGAAAAATGTATTCATTAAGATCTACCTACTTTGTTAAAGAGTGCTGTTCTATCAAATGATTCACAATATGCCACACTCAAATTTAACTGTACAAAATTGACTGTTTCAACTTAAAGAATTCCATGCGCTGTCTCTTTAATACGTCAGCATGTTTCAATTTGTGAAGAAAATCAAACTAGGTCAACATACAAACAAGCCCACTAGGAGGGGAAGTTTTGTGCTTGCTGTTATTAATTTCTACATGTACTGCTTTCCTCTCGCTGTTAACTGTGTACATACAACTGATGTATGAAAGAGGGCGAACATGGGAGGACTACCCCGGTGGCCGAGTGACAGAGCAGAGCTCCCAGATTCGATTCCCTGACTGCAGCTGTTATCGGGTCACCAGCTCTGGGTGGACATAATCTGGAGGTTTCAATCACATGACCTCTCGCCCCCGCCATTGGTCACCCGACACATCCCCCCTCACGGCGCACTGCCTTCCCACGCCAATCGGAAAGCGAACAGACCATTACTTGATAGGATGAATCTTCACTGTCAAACAGCCTTCTTATTTAAAAAAAAAAAATCTATAAATTTTTTTATATCTAATCAACAAAAGTGTTCAAAGAAAATGGGGGAAAAAAGACAATTTTTTTTTTTGTTAACGTGCCTAGGATTTTTCTCGTGAGTTGCTGGCAGCAATGCCCTGGAGATGAATGTTTCATTCCTGGAGACTCCAGGACAACCCTGGGTTGAGGTGCTACGGCTGGGCTGAGTGGCCCTGGGCTAGGCAGGAGTGCAAGCAGCCAGGATCTGACTGCCTGATTACTACAGTGTGACCCCTGCTGGAAGCTGCATGCACTGAGAATGGAAAGAGTAATCAGTACTTGCATCTTTCCGTTCCCACTGATGCCGATTCTTCTGCTACCTCATACTTCTCTCCCTTGAATGGCAGCGAGTGTGGCGATCTGCTGCCCTGAATGTATACCTGGCATAGTCTGTCTGCTTTCATCCTTCTCTTCTTCAAAGGACTGAAATTCCTCTTTTTCTGCACTAGTTAACCTCTTCGTGTCAAAATTCCTGTGTGTGATACTTCAACGTTATTAGACTTATTGACGTGGATCAATGACAATTACCGACACAGCAATGTCTTACAAACGTGCTAAGCAATGAGTTTGAAACAGAGGAATTTCATTCCTCGGATTGTGTTTCAGGCTTTCCCTGGAATGTGGAATTTCAACATTTCAATGACGCTTTCCTCCGAGTTGCCCTTTTATTGGCAACCCAGCCTTTCAGCCCATTACATAGAATCCACAGCACAGAAACAGGCCATCCGGCCCAGTCGGTCCATGCCGGTGTTTGTACTCCACACGAGCCTCCTCCTGATTACCTCTTCCCTATATCCCTCAATTCCCATCTCCCTCAAGCGTGCATCAAGTCTCCCCTTCAATACATCAGTGCTATCTGTTTAAAACAATCCATGTGGCAGCGAGTTCCACACTCTCTCTGCGGAAAGGAATTCTTCCTTTGATCCATTGATGTTTATCTTATATTTATGCCCCCTTGTTCTGGAATCACCCACAAATGAAAACAGTTTCTCCACATCCACCCGATCAAACGTCTTCCTAATTTTAAAGACCATCAGTAGATGTGTTAGTATTTTTATGTTTTGTTGTCGGCCGGCAGTCTCCCCTACACACACAGTATCAATTCACCTCTTTGTCCTTGTTGCTAATATCAGCTTGGCTCAGTGGGCCACTTTCGATCAGAAGGTTGTGGGTTCAAGTCCGACACCGGGTGTTGTCCTTCGGGTAAGGTGTTAAGCGGAGGCCCCGTCCGCCTGGTGATTCAGGCAGAAGCTAAAGATTCCATGGCACTGAGGAGCAGGGAGTTCACGTGTAGTCCTGGCCAAAATTCCTCCCTCAACCAGCAGCCTAACACATGAACAAATCATTCAGAGGAGGCCTCGGGGAGGAGATTTACTACAACGGCACCAGGGATGAAGGATTTCAGTCATGTGGATAGACTAGAGGAGCTGGGATTGTTCTCCTTAGAGCAGAGTAGGTTAAGAGGAGATTTAATAGAGGTGTTCAAAATTATGAAGGGTTTCGATAGAGTAGTTAGGGAGAAACTGTTCCCACTGGCAGGAGGGTCGGTAACCAGAGGACACAGATTTAAGATAATCGGCAAAAGAACCAGAGGGGAGGCGAGAATTTTTTTTATGCAGTAAGTGGCAGCACGGTGGCATAGTGGTTAGCACTGTTGCCTCACAGCGCCAGGGACCCGGGTTCGAATCCGGCCTCGGGTGACTGTCTGTGTGGAGTTTGCACATTCTCCCCGTGTTTGCGTGGGTTTCCTCCGGGTGCTCCGGTTTCCTCCCACAGTCCAAAGATGTGCGGGTTAGGTTGATTGGCTATGATAAATTGACCCTTAGTGTTAGGGGGATTAAATACGTGGGGTTACCGGGATCGGGTGGGATATGTGTCGGTGCAGGCTCGATGGGCCGAAATGGCCTCTATCTGCACTGTGGGGTTTCTGTGAAGTTACGATGATCTGGAATGCGCTGCCTGAAAGGGCGGTGGAAGCAGGTTCAATAGTAACTTTCAAAAGGGAATTGGATAAATAGTTGAAGGGGTAAAATTTGCAGGGCTATGGGGGGGGAAAAGCGGGGGAGTGGGACTAAGACTAATTGAACAGCTCTTTCAAAGAGCCGGTACAGGCACGATGGGCCAAATGGCCTCCTTCGGTGCTGTATGATTCATCTCACTGCTGTCTGCAGTGAGCAACTGGCTGCCCCATTCGGCTACATGACGACAGTCAGCGCATTTCAAAAATAAATCATGTATTTTGACTCACTTCGACAACATGATATGGTGCAATAGAAAGTGTTACTTTGGTGACGGCGATTGTTGTGCTGACGACACAGCCGCCTTTGCATTCAGCCCAAAGGAGGAGAACCACAGTATTTGAAACAGGACAAGGAAAAGTAAGGTGGTCCATCAGAGATCAACAACAACTTGTAGTAAAATGTCCCAAGGCGCTTCACAGGAGCGTTATCAAACAAAATTGGACACCGATCCACATAAGGAGATACAAGGGCAGGTGACCAAAAGCTTGGCCAAAGAGGTAGGTTTTAAGGAGCATCTTAAAAGGAGCAGAGAGAGGCAGAGAGGTTTAGGGAGGGAATTCCAGAGCTCAGGGTCAAGGCAGCTGAAGGCCAATGGTGGAACGATGAAAATCGGGGATGCACAAGAGGCCAGAATTGGAGGAGTGCAGAGATATCGAAGGGTTAGAGGAGATTAGGGAGAGAGGGAGGCGGGATGGCCGCGGAGGTATCTGAAAACAAGCATGAGAATTTTTAAAATCAAGACGTTGCCGGAACTGGAGCCAATGTAGGTCAGCGAGCACAGCGGTGATGACAGGCGAGCGGGATTTGGTGCCAGTTAGGATACAGGCGGTCGAGTTTTGGATAAGCTCAAGTTTATGGAGGGTGGAGAATGGGAGGCCGGCCCGGAGAGCGTTGGAATAGTTGAGTCTGGAGGTGACAAAATCGTGAATGAGGGTTTCAGCAGCAGATGGGCTAAAATAACCCTCAAATAATCCTATTTTTCCATCCAGCCTCAATTTGAGCATCCCTAACGTTGTTGCTGCCACTTGGCCTGCATTGTCAGGTCTAGCATTTCCTTATTCAGCAGGTTAAGGGTCAAAACAAAATCAACTGTCAGGCTTACACAGCAGAATAAGGATTAAAGCAGAGGCAATGGCTTCAGGGCAAGGGTTATAACAGTTGAATGCATGCAAGGCAACCCTTCTCTTTCTCTCCCCTCCCTTGCTGCGGTACTGTTCTGTAGGTCCTGGCTACTCTTTGATACTTCGTCTTGGGCCTACTTCGTGTGTGAGCAGGAGCCAGTTTTCCTCCTCCCGAATCCAGGTCAATTTTAGTGACCTTGCTATCGTTCTTGTACAGATCAGGAAGTGAACCAGGAGCTATCTTGGTCTGCTTGTCCCGGCGACTTACTGCCTTAAGCAGATGAGCCATCAGGGGAACCTGGCAGCGGAGGGGGATTATAAAGCTTGCAGCGTGTTGCACCGACTGCATGCAGCTCCCACTAATCCAGCTGGGTGAACAGTCAAATCAGTTGCTGCGTGAAACAAAACAACTTATTCAGTCGTCGGAGCAACAATATGAAACTGAACAATAAACTTGAAAACAAACTGGAACCATATTACATTTATATTAAGTGAGGACATTGAGCCGTTTATGGGCCGCTTCATTTCAGCATACACTGTCACCCTTTGAAGAATGTCGACTTTCTTACGTCAAGTTAAGCAAACCTAGAGGCTGCCATTTGTTTCTCAAAGGAAGTCTGCACGTACTAAATACTGAGCAAGAAACGTGCAGACACTGAACTATCTCCTGCACACAACGTTTCACGAGATTGGTACTTAAAAAAAATGTTTTTCTTCTTCTCCTGGCAATTACAGTTGCTCGCTAGAATACAATTCCACGTAAGCCGATCACCCTCCCAGTTCGTCACCCGGGTAGTCATGCGCGAGCCTTAGCAAGGAGTGTTGGCAGGCCTCACGGCCAAACTCAATCCAAAGTCCACCCTTGCGGCAGGGATCACTGGACAGGTGATCAGGGGTGGGAACCATGGCCGATTTTCCCCCTCCTTAGCCCAGAGGCAACGATGCCAATCGCCGTGCCCCAACTGCGATTGGCTAATTCAGGGCGGACAGGAGACCGAACCTTGGGGCCTTCCTAATTTAGGTGGCTCAGCCATTCATTGGATGAAGTCACTGAGCTGTAGGGGGAGCTCTCAATGTACTGTTTAAAAATAGAAAAAGAGAATACTGAACTACCTTAACTGTACTGAAAAAAAATCAAACCTTGCTGTTTACGCATTAGAGATCAGTCCTGACAGATTTTACTCTCTAGTTTCACAAAGATGCCATGCATCAAATGTAACTTTATCCTTTCTGCGTGGCTAATATTTTTTTGCTCACAAGTGCATCTCCTCACCTGGTCCTAGGGAGATTTTTGCTTTCAATGCAAGCAGTCAGTCAGGGAACAGATCTCCTCAGTTCCGGCTCGACCTCGCTAAGTGTGAATTCCATCAGAAATGTTCTTCCTGATGGTTCTTCTTCCACAGGGAGGTGTGAACGTCGTACATAAATCGAGAGCCCGGCTGGTTATGAACTATTTTAGCAGCCGCTAATTTGAGTGGTGATGTAAAGGTTGGAATAGAGCAGGAATCTGCAACACAAGTCAGCGACCGAAAAATGTTTGTCGTTAATTGGTGCCAAAGTCGGTTGCAGAAAGTAACGATGGCCTTCTGACTCTCCGCGAATGAGGAGGGAGACTCGCATGTGGCATTGCCATCAAATCCCCCTCCCACCTCAAGATGGCATCTTCAAGAGTGTACAGGTGGTGTGGGCAATCCCAAGAATTCCTCTTGCTTTCCTTCAGTAAAGAAAGACGTGCATTTCTATAGCGCCTTTCCTGACCTCAGGACGTCCCAACACGCTTTACAGCGAAGGAAGTTTGAAGCGTAGTCACTGCTGCAATGTAGGAAGTGTGGCAGTCAATTTGTGCACAGCAAGCTCCCACAAACAGCAATGCAATAATGGCCAGATAATGTGTGTTAGCGATGCTGGTTGAGGGATAAATATTGTCCAGGACACCGGGGATAACTCCACTGGTTCTTCTTCAAAATAGTGCCGTGGGATCATTTACGCCCACCTGAGGGGGCAGACGGAGCCTCGGTTTAACATCTCATCCGAAAGAGAATGGAGGCGGCACCAGTATTCGTTCCGTGGCTACAAGATAAAACACTTAGAAATCTTGAGCAGAGAGAGAAATAGAACTACAACAAAAAAGGAGAAACGAGAAAGTGAATAGGAAATTAAAAAAATATATCAAGGGCACTTATTGTCCCCTGTAGCCCACGTGATAGATGTAGCCCGTCGATTTAAACCAAATTTATGTTTATGTATAGCTTGTGACTGAAAATCTCACACTTAAGATTATTCACTCAATAATATGCAAAGGTGTGTTAGTCTTCAGTAAAAATATTAATTCCCAACAAAACTCTCTCTCTTGCTCTCAGCCAAGCCCTGAATCAGTTTAGGTCACCCACCTGTCCAGTTAGGTACAATGACAGTCTGGAAATTTCAGCATTGCAAAAATCAGACAAGAGAACATTGTTTCTTTACGCCCCACATTAATTGTGATGAGGAGACATTCGGCTGTTAGGTGAAATAAAAGTCTTAAAGTTCGCTTGATCGCTTAATCAGTAAATCCATTGCCTGGCGCCACACTGAAGGGTATAGACCAGGTCTCTTGCAGTGATTGGGGCACTATAATTAGCTGCAGCAGCCCACAATAGGGCGGTGAGAATTCAGCCATTGTTATCCAGTGACTCCTGGTTGATTGTGTGTTTGATTGGAAGTGGAGCAAGACCCAGCTACAATGGTCAGCATGATTGTCAGCCGACGATTCACTATCTGGGCTCAGACATTAAGAACGGCCACGAGGGGGGGGGGAGGAGAGAAGAGAGAATGTTAACCTAACCTGCCCAGCAGGAAACTGACGGGATCGGAATGTCCGCCTGCTTTAAACCCCTGCCCCTGATAGAACTGAAAATCGGGCTGAAAATCGGGCGGGGCATATAACGGGCAGCCAACCCACTATTGCCCGTTTTACACCCCGCCCCAAGTTGAAAGTCACCCAAACAAAACCTTATGGACCTTCACTTTTGCCAATTATGCCATCATCATAACCCACCCCTCTCCGCCCCCAATCTGTGCCACAGCCCTTGTAACACAATTCCAACCACCTTTAAAAAAAATCATCAGTCTGGATTTTAACCCGAATCCTGCCCACTCTTCTATATATTTTAGCCTGACTCACGTTTACATATTCACATTGAACAGCACAAGATTGGCGATGTTTACAGGGGCAAGGGAAAGCTTGGCAAGAGAACTTGCTGCAATCGAGGGGGCTGCATCTCACAGTCTATGATGCCAACTAATCAGCCTAGCAGCAAGTTGTGGTAAGAAAGTCAGTAGAGAAAAAAATCATTTGGAATAGAGGAAAAAGTATTGCTTCTAGGCTCTCCTTTAACAAGCCAGCCACCATTCCTCGCACAATGGATGTAGAATAGCTATGAATTATATGGCAATTGTACTTCCTGTGAGTTAAGATAACCTGCACTTTGTACTGGAGCATTCTTTCCTTCCTTCTTTGCTTGCTTACTGGATTCCTAACTTGCTAACAGGGCTTTGATAGAGGTAACTCACAGGAACTTAACAAAGCCCAGCTCTGTGCATTAATTTTTTTTTGTTTCAAAGCTAAAATGTGATGAATCTGGCAGAAATATGCCTCTATTTATAACAGACCATGAATAAAACACTTAATTGCGACAATGTCGGTGAAGAGCTGAAGGCTATGATGTGCAAAGCAGTTTTTCTTATACGTTTTAAGAGTTTTAAGTACTTAGGAGCTAAGCCATTATTTCGACTGCAGGAACATGCGGATTCAGTGCAAGTAGTAGTGACAGGCACCTAATTAAAAAGAAATGCAAAAGACAATAGC
The DNA here is from genome assembly GCF_052327205.1 of Somniosus microcephalus. Taxonomy (NCBI): domain Eukaryota; kingdom Metazoa; phylum Chordata; class Chondrichthyes; order Squaliformes; family Somniosidae; genus Somniosus; species Somniosus microcephalus. Next base: position 14,837,147 of record NC_141002.1, on the reverse strand, counting down.
CAAGGTTTCTAATTAGCTGGAGGTCCCAGATCCCGGAATAGTATCTGTACCCCAGCCACTGGCACACAGCACCTTTAAGATACTGTGGGGCAAGGCAGGACATTCTTGCCTCCTGGTCAAGTAGATCAATCAGGTTGAGCCGCTTTGGTAAACTACCCGCGCACCTCGTATTATACAGGGCAAGTGTTTTCTCCGTATGTTATTTGTTTCAAAAACATTTACTTTTTGTTGCGCCCAGGTGCCACCAGCTAGGATGGAGATGTAATGCCAGGCGTGATTCTCCCATCCCTATCACGCCTCACCCTACCTCCGCGCTTGCCCCCTCCCCACCCCGCACGAGTGCTGGCCTCGCCATCCATCGCTTCAGCGAGCAGGCTATCCAGGTGCAAACACTTCCCATGCGCCACATTCCACAGGATTCACCCTCACAATGCCCTGCTGCTGTACAGGAACGCTTTTTTTTAAAAAAGTGATGTTAAAAAGAGCTGCTGCTGCTGCAATCTCTTAGCAGATTCATAGAATCACAGAGCACAGAAGGAGGCCATTCGGGCCATTGTGTCTGTGCCGGCTCTTTGAAAGAGCTCTCCAGTTAGCCCCACTCCCCCGCTCTTTCCCCATAGCCCCACAAATGTTTCTTTCTCAAGCATTTATCGAATTGTTTTGAAAGTTACTATTGAAACTGCTTCCACCACTCTTTCAGGCAGTGCATTCCAGATCAAAACAACTTGCTGTGTAAAAAAAATTCTTCTCATCACCCTTCTGGTGCTTTTTGCCAATTATCTTAAATCTGTGCCCTCTGGTTACCGACCCTCCTACCAGTGGAAACACTTTCTCCTTATTTACTTTCTCCGAACCCTTCCTGGTGTTGAACAGCTCTTCCCCTGCACCTTCTCTGCTCCGAAGAGAACAACCCCCAGCTTCTCCAGTCTCTCCACGTTTGTTTTAGCTGCAATCACTTTCAACCAAAACGTGGCTGCAATTCACGGGGAAAAAAAAAACCTGCCGGCGTTTAAGAAGTGCCGGAGAGGCTGGCACGTCCATCAACTCCCAACATATATATATATTTTTTTTTAAAAGCGACGTTCACACTTACCTTCCAACAGTCACAGCTCCCAGACGCAAGAAGGCAGTTGTTGAGCCTGCGATTGCTCCTTGCTCTGCCTCTCACACACACATACACACACACCGACCGCCGGGCTCCGGCTCGCCCTGGATCAAGGGGTGGGGGAGCGGGAGGGGACGCTGCCTTTAAACCGGAGAAGCCCTGGGCTGCAGAGTGGGAGTACAGTAGAGGGCCACCAGCAGCCGCCGAGGAGCCCGGGCTTGCCTTTGCCACTCGCGGCCCTGCGCTTTGCTTCCAGGCGAGGAGGCAGGGGGGGGGGGGGTGGTGGTGGGTGTAAGGTGGGGGGGGGAGGAGGGACACAGAGAGAGAGAAGCCTCTGTTGTGGGCTGTGTGCTGGGCCAGCGCTACCGGCCTGGGGGAGGATGGAACGCCGATCAGCTGAGGCGGCGTGCCCGAATCCGGATACACTGCCAGCAGCCAATCACAGCCGCCGCAGCTCAGACACTCCGAGGCCGGGGCTTGGGGGCGGGGGGAGCAACCTGCAAAACCCGGAGCGGCACCACGCCTGATCAGGATCCGGATCAGGATGGCCAGCACCAAGACTGGCTGACTTGCACCTGCGACCTGCCTCCTTCCCCCCCTCTCTCTCTCCCCGAGAGGCACCTTCATTATTTTTATTACCATAGCAAAATACTGCAGATGCTGGAAATCCGAAATAACAACAGAAAATGCTGGAAAAACTCAGCAGAATTTCATTTCCTGCGCTTCTTTAGTCTTGACAAAGGGTTCACCTGAAACGTTGACTCTATTTTCTCTCCACGGATGTTGCCTGGCCTGCTGAGTTTTTCCAGCATTTTAAGTTGTTTTTTTCATTATTTTATTGATTGATCATTGAGCAGAGGGAAGACGGCACACCTCTCCCATCAATCAACAAAGGGAGAGGTGTGCCTTCATTTTTTTTAACAGCACCCTCTGCCAAAAAGAGGGATTTAAAAAAAAAATTACTATTCTCCAGCTGAAGGTCAGAACTTGAAATGTTAACTCTGTCTCTCTCTCCACAGATGCTGCCTGACCTGCTGAGTGTTTCCAGCAGTCTCTGGTGTTGTTTTAGATTTCCAGCATCCACAGTATTTTGCTTTTATATGACAAAAACGTAACAATATTGCACGGCACGCCTGGACTGATAGACGCAGGAACGTGCTGACACCTTTTCACTTCATTCATCAGAAGCCCTTACTGAATGAGAAAGAAAGACTTGCATTTATATAGCGCCTTTCACGACAACCAGATGTCTCAAAGTGCTTTACAGTCAATGAAGTACTTTTTGAAGTGGAGTCGCTGTTGTAATCAGGGTTACAGTTCACCACTCATACCACACCGCCCCTCTCCACCATGCACCGACCCCTTGCCAGGGCACGGGTTCCACCAGCACCAAGCCTGTGGTTCCTTATTGAATTGGTCTAGACTATTTAGCCACTGTGGTTCAGAGAGGGGAAGAGAGAGAGAATCACAGCTGTTCTCTCCTTGAAGATAAGTATAGCTCCCTTGTGGCTCACTGTCTAGAAGTGACTGGAGCACAAAGCTGTTTTAACCTGATGCTCATTCATGTGCACTTTACAGCAGGGGTCACAGTGGGGTATAGTGATCAGAGCAGGAATCTGTGCTGGCCTCAATTACCTCAATGGTAGATGCAATTGGCCTGGGCACCCCTGGATTAAAAGGATGGGATGGGGGTGGGTGGCGGAATAAATAAATCAGCCAGAGTTCCTACTCCTCCCGATCCCCATCTGGTGACCACTGTTTGAATGTGCAATTGGGTGGATGTCATGCGAGAACAGGGTCGGCTCATTTACCCAGCAAGCCACTGGAAGAGCCAAACTCAGCTTCTTTATTTTATTTGTGTCAAAAAATAAAGCACAGTCTTTGTAATATAAAGATGCCTGGTTGCAAGGTGGAGACAGTAATCCTCTCTCGTTGATCCAGTCTCTGCTCACACTTTGTCTCTGCTGCCCATGAGGCCAGCGGAACCACTCAAACCCAAAGCCAATTTCTAGCTCTGTACTAAGACGGACTATCCTCGCTTCATCTCCCACGGGCACCGACTTTTCCAGTGGTATAAATCCACCGGTATCAGCAGCCCTTGGATGCCTCACCCGAGTGGTGAATTATGCATCAGCCTTGCCCTAACCCTATCTGGAGTACTGCCTTCAGTTTTGGGCACTGAACCTCAGGAAACAGATATTGCCCTTGGATGGGGTACAGCGCAGATTCACCAAAATGATACCACGGATTAAAAGGAAAAATTAAGACGACATATACTTGGCTTGTATTCCTTTGTGGTTGAGGTTGATCTAATTAAGGTGGTTAAAATGATAAAGGGATTCAGTAAGGTAGATAAGAAAGATACTGTTTCCTCTGATGTTGGAATCCAGAACAAGTGAACATAATCTTAAAATTAGAGACATTCCTTTAGGAGGGAATTCAGGAAGCATTTTTTCCACACGGACGGTAGTAGAAATCTGGAACTCTCCCCCAAAAGGCTGTGGCTGCTGAGGGGCTAATTGAAATTTTCAAGATCGATAAATGTTTGTTAGGTAAGCTTATCAAAGGATATGGATCAAAGGAGGGTAAATAGAGTTGAAATACAGATCAGCCATCATCTGATTGAATGGCAGAACAGGCTCGAGGTGCTGAATGGCCTCCTCCTGTTCCTATATTTCTTACCCAGACAATGAGTGTTTTATAGCATTACATTGAATGTACAGCACAGAAACAGGCTATTCAGCCCAATAGGTCTATGCCTGTGTTTATCCTCCACATGAGCCTCCTCCCACCTTACTTCATCTCACCCAATCAACATATCCTTCTATTCAGTTCTCCTTCATGTTCTTATCTAGCTTCCCCGTAAATGCATCTATGCTATTATTATAACAACAAGTATTTATATAGCACTTTTAATGCAGTAAAACATCCCAAGGTGCTTCACAGGAGTGTTACAAGACAAAAAATTCGACACCGAGCCACGTAAGGAGATATTAGGGCAGGTAACCAAAAGCTTGGTCAAAGAGGTATGTTTTAAGGAGGAGAGAGAGAGGTGGCGAGGCGGAGAGGTTTAGGGAGGGAATTCCAGAGCTTAGGGCCTAGGCAACAGAAGGCACGGCCACCAATGGTTGAGCGATTATAATCAGGGATGCTCAAGAGGGCAGAATTAGAGGAGCGCAGATATCTCAGGGGATTGTGGGGCTGAAGGAGATTACAGAGATAAGAAGGGGCGAGGCCATGGAGGGATTTGAAAACAAGGATTAGAATTTCGAAATTGAGCCGTTGCTTAACCGGGAGCCAATGTAGGTCAGCAAGCACAGGGGTGATCGGTGAACGGGACTTGGTGCCAATTAGGACACAGGTAGCCGAGTTTTGGATCACCTCAAGTTTACGTAGGGTAGAACATGGGAGGCCGGCCACTAGAAAGAACTAAAAAGGAAGAAAAATTTGCATTTATATAGTTCCTTTGACAACCTCAAGACGTCCCAAAGTTCTTTATCAGCCAATGAAGTACTCTTGAATTGTAGTTGTAATCACAGAAACCCCACAGTGCAGATAGAGGCCATTTCGGCCCATCGAGCCTGCACCGACACATATCCCACCCGATCCCCGTAACCCCTACACCAACACATATCCCACCCGATCCCCGTAACCCCTACACCAACACATATCCCACCCTATCCCTATAACCCCACGTATTTAATCCCCCTAACACTAAGGGTCAATTTATCATAGCCAATCAACCTAACTCACACATCTTTGGACTGTGGGAGGAAACCAGAGCACCCGGAGAAAACCCACGCAAACACGGGGAGAATGTGCAAACTCCACACAGACAGTCGCCCGAGGCCGGATTCGAACCCGGGTCTCTGGCGCTGTGAGGCAACAGTGCTAACCACTATGCCACCGTGCTGCCCAATGTAGTGTAGGAGATGTTAGTGTAATGTAGGAGAATGTGGTAGTGCTGCCGTGTTTCCTACAGCAGTGACTACACTTCAAAAAGTACTTAATTGGCTGTAACGTGCTTTGGAACTTCGAAAGGTCATTAAAGGTGCTGTATAAATATAAGTTCTTTCTATACACCACATCCCGCTTCCTCGCCCAATTGTCATACTGTCACACACAATACCTCAAAGAACGTCTTCCAGAGGTTGGCTGGAACTTACTGGAATCAAGCAGGTGAACACACCACTGAAGCTGATGTCCACCCCTTCCAAAAAAACACTGCGTAAGAAATCAGACCGTTATTGTTGTAATCTCTGACTTGAGAACAGTAGTGCATACGAGATAGTGTGGCATCTGAAGTGTGAGGAATGATTTACATATACCAGCAAATCTCCCATGACGGGTGAGTCGGGACTGCTCTTTTGCAAGCCGGGGCAGTGGGGTGCACGCCTCCCAGGAAAGAGTTTGGAAAGAAGTTTGAGAGCTCTGCCCAGAGGCAGAGAAGCAAGTATTCTTTGACTGGTGCCTGGAGAATGAAGCATTAGCGTTTCCCTTCCTGACTGCAGCTGGATAAATAAACATCCATAAACAATTCCCTTTTGTTCTTTCCTCTCCTGCCCCCTTTCACTTGCTTAAAAACCTGTTCCATCTCCAGCTTTTTCCAGTTCTGACAAAGGGTCGTCGACCTGAAACGTTAGCTCTGTTTCTCTCTCCACAGATGCTGCCTGGCCTGCTGAGTGTTTCCAGCATTTTCTGTTTTTATTTCAGATTTCCAGCATCCGCAGTATTTTGCTTTTGTATCCATAAACAATTCACAGTTTAAACAACAAAAAAAGGTGCGATTATTGCTTTCCATGTTTCTTTGTCTCTCAGAGCCAGACTGTCTCAGCTCCCTTTCGTAAACAGGGTGGGGTGCTGAGGTGTGAATGTGCTGGAGAGGGGTACATATCCCACCAGAAAAAGAATTTGGAAGGAAGTTTAAGACTTCTGCCCAGAGCTAGTGAAGCAAACGCTGTTCAATTGGCTCCAAGAAAATGATTAATGTTTTGTAATTACCCATTACAACTGAATAGATGAATAACCACAGAAGAAAACAACCATTGTTTGGGGGAATTCTAAGCATTAACACAGATGCTGTAATCACTCCCCCTCTGTGTCAGCAGCCTCCCTCAACCGCTCTGTCTGAAATAAGAAAAAAAACTTGCAATTATATAACTCCTTTGATGTCCTCAGGATGTGTCAACTTCCAAGTTGAGCTTCCGAGCTCATATTCACTATCACTGACCTCCAACTCCCACCTCCATAACCTTAACTGTCTCCTCCCCTGCCTCCGCCCATCTGTGGCTCAAACCCTCATCACCTCCAGACTCAACTATTCCAACACACTCCTGACCGACTTCCCATCCTATCCCCTCCATAAACTTCAGCTCACCCAAAACTCAGCTCCTCATGTCCTAACTCGCTCCAAGTCCCGTTCAACCATCATCCCTGTGCTCGCTGACCTACGTTGGCTCCCAGTCCAGAAACACCTCCAATTTAAAATTCTCATCCTCGGTTTCAAATCCCTCCATGGCCTTGCCCCTCCCTACGTCTGCAACCTCCTTCAGTCCTACAGCTCTCCGAGATCTCTGCGTTCCTCCATAGCTGGCCTCCGCTTCTTCTTTCTTTGCCTCCTTCTTTGGCTCGGTGTCAATTTTAGTCTGATTACACTCCTGAGAAGCACCTTAGGACATTTTCCTACGATAAAAGGGGCAATATAAATGCAAATGTTGTTGTTAAGTGTTTAAAGGTTTAACTCTCCCTCCTGCTGACTGTCTTTCAGGGTCTCTGATGATTTCTGATGGACTATTCAATTTGGACAAGACAAACTGTTCGAACAAAAACCAGATAAACAAAATTTAAATAGATGTGAAGGTAAAGGCACGCTCCAAGTTACATGTCGCAAACTCAAAAAGAGCTGCCAAACATTACAAATATATAGCACGTTCCTTCTTCTTCTTCTTAGGCAGTCCCTCGGAACTCAGGATGACTTGCTTCCACATTAAAAATGAGTTCTCAGGTGACTGATGAGTCCAATGCGGGACCTACAGTCTCTGTCACAGGTGGGGCAGACAGTGGTTGAAGGGGCGGGTGGGTGGGGTGCTTGGGTTGACATGTGCTCCTTGCGCTGCTTGCGCTTGCTCCCGGCGAAGAGACTCGAGGTGTTCGGCGCCTTCCCGGATGCTTCTCCACTTTGTGCGGTCTTGGGCCAGGGATTCCCAGGTGTCGGTGGGGATGTTGCACTTTTTCAAGGAGGCTTTGAGGGTGTCCTTGAAGCGTTTCCTCTGCCCACTTGGGGCTCTCTTGCCGTGCCGGAGCTCCGAGTAGAGCGCTTGTTTTGGGAGTCTCGTATTGGGCATGCAGACAATGTGACCCGTCCATCGGAGCTGATTGAGCGTGGTCAAAGCTTCGATGCTGGGGATGTTGGCCTGAGCTCGAACACTGACGTTGGTGCGCCTATCCTGCCAATGAATTTGCAGGATCTTGCGGAGGCAGCGTTGGTGGTACCTCTCCAGTGCTTTGAGGTGCCTGCTGCACATGGTCCATGTCTCTGAAGCATACAGCAGGGCGGGTATCACTTTCCAAGCACGTTCCAAGTTACATGTCGCAAACTCAAAAAGAGCTGCCAAACATTAAATATAAATAAAACTCACAAGATGCATACGTTGCGGCACAGGCATGATGGTCCGAATGGCCTCCTTCTGTGCTGCATCATTCTCTGTCTTTCAGATGAGACATTAAACCGAGGCCCCGTCTGCTCTCTCAGGTGGATGTAAAAGATCCCATGGCACTATTTCGAAGAAGGGCAGGGAAGTTATCCCCGCTGACCTGGCCAATATTTATCCCTCAACCAACATCGGCACTTAAAAAAAAATTATCTGGCCAATTATCACATTGCTGCGTGTGGGATCGTGCTGTGCGCAAATTGGCTGCCACAGAATCACAGAGCAGATAGAGGCCATTTCGGCCCATCGAGCCTGCACTGACACATATCCCACCCTATCCCCGTAACCCCACGTATTTAATCCCCCTAACACTAAGGGTCAATTTATCATGGCCAATCAACCTAACCCACACATCTTTGGACTGTGGGAGGAAACCGGAGCACCCGGAGGAAACCCACGCAAACACGGGGAGAATGTGCAAACTCCACACAGACAGTCACCCGAGGCCGGATTTGAACCCGGGTCCCTGGCGCTGTGAGGCAACAGTGCTAACCACCGTGCTGCCCCTAATTTCCTACATTACAACAACTATACTTCAAAAAGTGCTTCATTGGCTGTAAAACGCTCTGTGATGTCCTGAGGTCATGAAAGGTGCTATAGGAATGCAAAGCTTTCTTTTTTATTAATCTCTGATTTGAATGAAATGGCTTGTCAAATTTTTTTAAACTTCGAATACTCCTGTGAAGCATCTTGGGACGCTTTGCTACGTTAAAGGTGCAATATAAGTACAAGTTGTTGTTGTTGCTGTCATCTCCTCCCTCAGACACCTAGCCAGACACAATGTCCGTATTCTGGGGGCATTGTATTAAAACAAGCTGGGCCACTTTCCGGGCACTTTCCAGAGTACAGAGTAGAATTTCTAAATTTGCCGATGACACCAAACTTGGGGCTATGGCAAACAGTGAGGATGATACCAATCGACTGCAACAGGACATAGAAAGGCTAGAAGAATGGTCAGACAAGATGGAATTTAATACAGAGAAGTGTGGGGTGATGCATTTTGGCGGAAGGAACAGGGAGAGGCAATATACACTAATGGCACAGCTTTAAAGAGTGTGCAGGGACAGAGGGACCTGGGGGTTAATGTGCATTAGGTCCCTGAAGGTGGCAGGACATATTGAGAGAGTGGTTAGCAAAGCATATGGGATCTTGGGCTTCATAAATAGAGGTATTGAGTACAAAAGTAGAGAAATTATGCTGAACCTTTATAAAGCACTGGTTAGGCCACAACTGGAGTATTGCGTCCAGTTCTGGTCACCACACTTTAGGAAGGATGTGAAGGCCCTTGAGATGGTGCAGAGGAGATTTACCAGAATAGTTCAGGGGATGGGGAATCTTAGCTACAAGGACAGGTTGGAAAAGCTGGATTTGTTTTCATTAGAGCAAAGGAGGTTGAGGGGTGATTTGATAGAGGTGTACAAGATTATGACGGGTTTGGATAGACTAGACGGGGAAAGGCTGTACCCACTAGTTGATGGTACAAGGACTAGGGCCACAGATTTAAGGTTTTGGGCAAGAGATGCAGGGGGGACGTGAGTGTAATGATCAATAACATGTCATTCTATAGTAGATACTAGGTGGAGCCATAGAGCTGTCTATAGCTGTATGTATATAAGACTACACTACCCAGCTGTATGTATATTAAGACTACATTAACCACAATGCACTAGGCTACCCATAAGGCAGTAGTCAAGATGGAAACCTCTAGAAAGAAGCTGTAGAAGTCTTGATGTACTGAAGTTCTCATATACTAAATAAAGTGACTAGCTAAGAAGCTAGCTGTGTTCTTAATGAAAACTACTAGTTATTAATGAACATAATATGGTACCAGGAGTTGTGAAAATCTGCTAAACATTGTGAAACGCGACATGGAGTCTTTGAAGCCACCAGGAGGTTTGAATCTCACGGGAAATGTCGACTACAATTGGCGGATTTTTAAACAACAATTCGAACTCTACATTGCTGCCATCGGGTACGGTACGAAGCCAGACACAAGGAAAATAGCGTTGCTGCTCACGGTTCCAGGCCCACAGGCGATAGAGGTATTTAATACATTTGTATTTAATCCAGCGGCGAACAGAGACAAATTAGATGATGCGCTAAAAAAATTTGATGCACATTGTTCTCCCAAAAAGAATGAGACCTATGAAAGATACGTGTTCCATTCGAGGACACAGCGGCAAGATGAAACTTTTGATAGCTTTGTGACCGATCTGAAACTGAAAGCACAGACATGTAATTTCTCTGAACTGCAAGCGTCCATGATTCGTGACCAGATAGTGTTTGGTATTAATGATAGAAAAGTCAGGGAACATTTGTTGAGAGAAACCGAACTAACATTGGAGGATGCTGTGAAAATATGCCAAGCCAGTGAGCTAGCTCGACAGCACGCGCAGACGTTCAGTGAAATCAATAATGATGCGATTGTAGTAAGTGCTGCTGTCGGTGCTGTGTCCTACAAGGGGAAGAAACATGGGCAGAACAGAAGTGAAAAGCAATCGGAGGAAGGAATTTTTAATTGTAAACGCTGTGGTTACAAACACCAGTTAAAACAATGCCCAGCGTTTGGAAAAATGTGCACAAAATGTCATGGAAAGAATCACTTTGCCAAACAATGCTTTTCAAAAGTAAAAACAAAGAAAGGGCAACAAGTTAATGTGATTGAGGACACTGATTTAAGTGAGACATTTTTTGTACGAATGGTGTCATGTGACGATATCAAAAAGGATACAGAAAATGTGCAGCTCTCAGAAATGGACAATGTTGAACATAAAGTCAATGCAGTAAAAGTGGACAAATGGATGATCCCACTGCAGGTAAATGGAGCATTAGTTACCTTGAAACTAGACACTGGGGCAAAAGCAAACTTAATCAGTAAGAGTGACATTAAAAACATGAAAGAAAAGACCAAAATACAGAAAAAGTCAGTACTACTGAAGAGCTATAATGGACAAAAAATAGATAGCTTAGGTGTATGCAGACTTAAAGTGACAGTCAAAGACAAAGTGCATCATCTCATGTTTTCTGTTGTGGCTGAAGGGCTTGATTCTCTACTAGGTGACAAAGCTTGTGAGGACTTAGAACTGGTCAAGAGAGTCTACCGTATAAACTGTGCCATAAACAGACCAGATGACTCAGTGGATTCTGTAGTAAATCATTTCCAGGAAGTGTTCAAAGGATTTGGAGTTCTACCATTCACATACAAGATCCAGCTAAAGGAGGATGCTCAGCCAGTGGTACATGCTCCACGAAGAGTTCCAGCAACCCTGCGTGACCGGCTCAAGAATGAACTGGACAGAATGACCACACTAGGAGTCATCAGGAAAGTCGAAGAGCCAACAGACTGGGTTAACTCCATGGTATGTGTAAAGAAAAAGAATAATGATCTAAGAATATGCATGGATCCAAAGGACTTAAATGCAAACATAAAACGTGAACACCACCAGATTCCCAAGCGAGAAGAAATCACCAGTGAAATGTCAGGTGCCAGATACTTTACAAAGCTCGATGCCTCACAAGGATTTTGGCAACTAAAACTGGATGAAGAGAGCACCAAATACTGTACCTTCAACACACCATTTGGCAGGTATTGTTTCCTCAGAATGCCTTTCGGGATAATATCTGCATCTGAAATCTTTCATAGAGCGAAATTGAAGGTCTGGAAGGAGTCCAGGTCTATGTTGATGACAGTATCATCTGGGGCGCCACACTAAAAACACAAGAGACTATACAAAAGCAGATCGATGACATTGCCGCAACTGCATCTTGTCAATCACCACCAGAACAATCTCATGAAGACACATCAGACTTACCCGTGTTGAGAAGATCCACACGTGAAGTAAAAAAGCCTGATAGACTTAATCTTTGAGTATAATGTAAAGCTTTGAAAATGTATTGACTGTTGTGAAAATGTTTATGTTTATAGAGCACTAACAAAAGTGTTACTGATATCATCTTTATTGTTTTTCTTGAAAGTTAATTGATATTGATTTTGTTTAACCTCAAAGAAAGGGGGATGTAATGATCAATAACATGCCATTCTATAGTGGATACTAGGTGGAGCCGTAGAGCTGTATATAGCAGTATGTATATAAGACTACACTACCCAGCTGTATGTATATTAAGACTACATTAACCACAATGCACTAGGCTACCCATAAGGCAGTAGTCAAGATGGAAACCTCTAGAAAGAAGCTGTAGAAGTCTTGATGTACTGAAGTTCTCATATACTAAATAAAGTGACTAGCTAAGAAGCTAGCTGTGTTCTTAATGAAAACTACTAGTTATTAATGAACATAATAGTGAGGAAAAACTTTTTTACGCAGCGAATGGTGAGGACCTGGAATTCGCTGCCGACGGAAGTGGTGGAAGCGGAGACACTCAATGTTTTCAAGGGGAGACTGGATAGACACTTGAGGGAAATAAACTTGCAGGGCTACGGGGATAGAGCGGGGGAATGGGACTGACTGGATTGCTCTGCAGAGAGCCGGCACGGACTCGATGGGCTGTATGGCCTCTTGCTATGCCGTATGACTCTATGATTCTTGTTTTTCAACATCTCATGTGCTCTGACAGTAAGAAAGAAACCCATACCATAGGTACAAATGCTTCATTTTGTCACTCATATTGCGCAATATCAAGTTTATGTCTTCAATGTATTAATAAGTAGTTTTGCCATTATGAATTGCAGTTTGAGAGAACTATTTTCAAACTATTTTGAGTGATTTGATTGGTTCACAGTCCCCTCTCTTTTGCTTAAGGTGCTTGGGCTGATTTTTCGGACAGTGATTATGTTGACAAGCCCCTGGAAGTTCATCTGTCCACATTGCTCATGTTCAGTTGCTGTTGTGCCTACTTGTTCAAATGCGATTTGTCACAGTTTGATGAATACATAAGATGAAACAAGTGACACACAGACTTCACGCATCACACGTGATTGGAGATGCCTCACAAGGTGCCTGAAGTAAAATGGGTAGAAAGTACAGACATGCACACCAGGTTTATGATAAAATATTCATTATATATTAAATAAACAGAACTTGCATTTATATAGCGCCTTTCACGACCTCAGGACATACCTAAGCGCTTTGCAGCAAAGAGGTATTTTTTGAAGTGTAGTCACTGTTGCAATGTAGGGAAACGTAGCAGCCAATTTGCGCACAGCAAGCTCCCACAAACAGCAATGTGATAATGATCAGATTATCTGTTTTAGTGATGTTGGTTGAGGGATAAACATTAAATCTGATAAGTGTGGTGCTTATTTCATTGAATCCTCTTTCTAAATACCTGCAGTACCTGTTACTCCTGTAGATGGCACTGTGACCGGTGTTTTCAATGTTAAAGGTGCGACACTACCCTGTCATAGGTCGTGTCACACACAATAGCTGCTATCTTATAGTAATGATGATTGGCCAATGGGGTCCATAAATCACTCAAAATACTCAATCGTTTTTATAATTGGCCATTTTTTCCCGCAGTAACTGAAATTTCTAATGTGAGGATTTAAACAAAACTAAAAAAAAATTACATATTGCACAATAACGCGGTCATATTTTATTAATTGAATTGTCTTTTGATCACTTTGTTAGAGGTATCAGCCTTTCCCCAAAGCCTGGGCTTAGACGTGATATCTTTTACCCCGAGTTGTGACTCAGAGCTGTATTTAGATTGAGCAGTCAGAACATGTGCAGTGCTCCTAATTTCCCAGGATACACCAGTCCACTGTACTGATGGATCATTTAGTTAGTCTCTGCCTTCGCTTTCCTGGGCAAGGGAGGTGAAAATCAGCCAGGCTCCCAGCTCCTGATTGCTAACCAGTGATTCCTGTTGGAAAAGTTGACGAGCAAGGGTAGATTTCCCCTCAGCTGTGACGCTCTAATTGCTTGCTGTCGAGGCTCACAGAGATTGGAATAGTGCGAGTGGAACTGTGGAACGAGGGGATAGAGGAGGAAAATAGTAAAAAAAAACAAAATCGGAAGGGCTTCACTTGTTCTGTTTTCTCATATTCCATACAATCATAGACTGGATGAGGCAGTGGCTTTAGACACATTCCTTAACCTTTGGGACTTATGGTTGAACAAACCTGTCTGCCTTTACTGCCTGCTGGCTAGAAAGGAGTCAAATCAGTTGGAGCTCAGATTAGGTATAGTGAGCACGGGCTCTGGGTTGGGTACCAGTGAGCATGGGCTCTGTGTCAGGTACTGGTGAGCATGGGCTCTGGGTCGGGTACTAGTGAGCACGGGCTCTGGGTCGGGCACTCGTGAGCACATGTTCTGGGTTGGGTACCAGTGAGCATGGGCTCTGTGTCAGGTACTAGTGAGCACGGGCTCTGGGTCGGGTACTAGTGAGCACGGGCTCTGGGTCGGGTACTAGTGAGCACGGGCTCTGGGTTGGGTACTAGTGAGCATGGGCTCTGTGTCAGGTACTAGCGAGCACGGGCTCTGGGTCGGGTACTAGTGAGCACGGGCTCTGGGTCGGGTACGAGTGAGCACAGGTTCTGGGTAGGGCACTAGTGAGCACGGGCTCTGGGTCGGGCACTAGTGAGCATGGGCTCTGGGTCAGGCACTAGTGAGCACGGGCTCTGGGTTGAGTACTAGTGAGCATGGGCTCTGGGTCAGGTACTAGTGAGCATGGGCTCTGGGTCGGGTACGAGTGAGCACGGGCTCTGGGTCGGGCACTAGTGAGCATGGGCTCTGGGTCAGGCACTAGTGAGCACGGGCTCTGGGTTGAGTACTAGTGAGCATGGGCTCTGGGTCAGGCACTAGTGAGCACAGGATCTGGGTCGGGCACTCGTGAGCACGGGCTCTGGGTCGGGCATGAGTGAGCACGGGCTCTGGGTCGGGTACTAGTGAGCACAGGCTCTGGGTCGGGCACCAGTGAGCACGGGCTCTGGGTCGGGCATGAGTGAGCACGGGCTCTGGGTCGGGTACTAGTGAGCACAGGCTCTGGGTCGGGCACTAGTGAGCACGGGCTCTGGGTCGGGCATGAGTGAGCACAGGCTCTGGGTCGGGCACCAGTGAGCACGGGCTCTGGGTCGGGCACTAGTGAGCACAGGCTCTGGGTCGGGCACCAGTGAGCACGGGCTCTGGGTCGGGCACTAGTGAGCACGTGCTCTGGGTCGGGCACCAGTGAGCACGGGCTCTGGGTCGGGCACTAGTGAGCACAGGCTCTGGGTCGGGTACTAGTGAGCATGGGCTCCGGGTTAGGCACGAGGGAGCACGGGGTCCGGTACTAGTGAGCACGGGCTCTGGATCGGGTACTAGTGAGCACGGGCTCTGGGTCGGATACTTGTGAGCACAGGCTCTGGGTCGGGTACTAGTGAGCACAGGCTCTGGGTTGGGTTCCAGTGAGCACGGGCTCTGGATCGGGCACTCGTGAGCATGGGCGCTGGGGTCAGGCACTAGTGAGCACGGGCTCTAGGTCGGGTACTAGTGAGCACGGGCTCTGGGTCGGGTACCAGTGAGCACAGGCTCTGGGTCGGGCACCAGTGAGCACGGGCTCTGGGTCGGGCACTAGTGAGCACAGGCTCTGGGTCGGGCACTAGTGAGCACAGGCTCTGGGTCGGGCACCAGTGAGCACGGGCTCTGGGTCGGGCATGAGTGAGCACGGGCTCTGGGTCGGGTACTAGTGAGCATGGGCTCCGGGTTAGGCACTAGGGAGCACGGGGTCCGGTACTAGTGAGCACGGGCTCTGGATCGGGTACTAGTGAGCACGGGCTCTGGGTCGGATACTTGTGAGCATGGGCTCTGGGTCGGGTACTTGTGAGCACAGGCTCTGGGTCGGGTACTAGTGAGCACAGGCTCTGGGTTGGGTTCCAGTGAGCACGGGCTCTGGATCGGGCACTCGTGAGCATGGGCGCTGGGGTCGGGCACTAGTGAGCACGGGCTCTAGGTCGGGTACTAGTGAGCACGGGCTCTGGGTCGGGTACTAGTGAGCATGGGCTCTGGGTCAGGTACTAGTGAGCACGGGCTCTGGGTCGGGTACTAGTGAGCACGGGCTCTGGGTCAGGTACTAGTGAGCACGGGCTCTGGGTCGGGCACTCGTGAGCACAGGCTCTGGGTCAGGTACTAGTGAGCACGGGCTCTGTGTTGGGTACTAGTGAGCACGGGCTCTGGGTCGGGTATTAGTGAGCACGGGCTCTGGGTCAGGAACTAGTGAGCACGGGCTCTGGGTCGGGCACTCGTGAGCACAGGCTCTGGGTCGGGTACTAGTGAGCACGGGCTCTGTGTTGGGTACTAGTGAGCACGGGCTCTGGGCCAGGTACTAGTGTGCACGGGCTCTGGGCCAGGTACTAGTGACACGGGCTCTGGGTCGGGTACGAGTGAGCATGGGCTCTGGGTCGGGCACTCGTGAGCACAGGCTCTGGGTCGGGTATTAGTGAGCACGGGCTCTGGGTCGGGTACTAGTGACACGGGCTCTGGGTCGGGTATGAGTGAGTATGGGCTCTGGGTCGGGCACCAGTGAACACAGGCTCTGGGTCGGGTATTAGTGAGCACAGGCTCTGGGTCGGGTACTAGTGACACGGGCTCTGGGTCGGGTACTAGTGAGCACGGGCTCTGGGTCGGGCACCAGTGAACACAGGCTCTGTGTCGGGTACTAGTGACACGGGCTCTGGGTCGGGTACTAGTGAGCACATAACTGCCCATAATTGGTCCTAGTGTGTCAGACTCATTTCCAGATGCCACAAGGATAGTTTGGGGTAGAAATCGTTATTCGTTGCACCCATTTTCTGAGCATGAAACAGGAGCAATGCTGACTAACCTTGCAGTGGGACGGCCCGCGCCCAATCTGTGTGGACATTCGGGCCACAGCTAAATTTGGAAGGCCAATCGTTTCGGCATCCCAGGTGGCCGTCTAAAACAGGCATTCGACCCCTTACAGGTGTTAAAGAGGGCCGTAACGCCTGTTTAAGGACCTCTCTGGGAAATTTGTATTCAAGTGTTCCTGCCAGTTGCAATCCCTCTCCCGGGACTTGCCTTCGAGCAGCACAGCTCGTCCCTCCAGACATACAGAAGAGACAGGCGCCGGCAGCTCATGCACAAAATATGAACATAGCCCAAGAACTAATTCGGGGCCGGCCTTGGCCCAGGCGGTTGAAGTGGCTCCGTCAGCCTGCCGCTGGTTCTGCTCTTGAAAACGGGCTACAACCAATTTCCAGCCCATGTGCGGGAAACGTTAAGGGCTGGATTTTGCCATTGGTTGCGGGTTGGGGACGGGTCAGGTGGTTGGCGGGTCCCGCTCCCACCTCCGATGTCAGGTGGGATAATTTAGCTATTTTGCCCTAATTGGGCAATTGATTCCCAGCGTGTGCGCACCCCTGGCCCAATGAGACATCATTTTTGCAGTTGCATTTAAGGGCTCCAAGCAGCCTTGGTTCATTTACTGCCTCAGAACTTTTATTTGCTACTCTTTTAATGGTTTGTGTTATGTATTCTGTGTTCTCCTCCCACCTGTGGTGGCGCTGTCACAGGAGATAAATGGTTGGGTGTTCTCTGGTAAGTTTAGCTCTCTTTGTTCGGAACTTGCCAGAACTTCCTTTCCTTCCAATAAAGCACTTCATGTTTGAATCTCTGAGTTCTGAGTCCTAAATTGTGTCTAGGTAGAAAGGTACCGACACAACAAGTGGCAACGAGGAGCGGATGAATCTGTGTACGTTACGGGTGCAGTGAGTAAACAGAAATTTTAATTTGAAATGTGAGATGACTACTATATTAGGAAACATCGGCGATTTTGATGAAAATGTGGAGCAATGGAGCGCATATACGAAACGTTTTGACTATTTTGTATTGGCGAATGCGGTGGCAAATGAAAAGGTCGTGCCTACCTTTTTGAATGTAATGGGGCCGAAGACATTCAATTTACTTCGCAGCCTCGTGCAGCCAGATAAGCCAGGAACTAAAACATATAAGCAACTAGTGGAAATTCTTGGAGCACATTTTTCACCAAAACCTCTGGTTATTGCTGAGAGATTTAGATTTCACAAACGGAATCAAGAGGAGGGGGAATCAGTGACGATGTTTATTGCTGCTTTAAAAAGGTTATCAGAACACTGCGAGTTCAAGGAGGTGCTGAAGGACACCATTAGAGACAGACTCATGTGTGGTCTGCAAAATGCAGCCACACAGAAGCGCCTTCTTACTGAGGACAACCTTACTCTTGAAAAGGCCATTGAAGTTAGTGTCTCCATGGAGATGGCGGAAAAGGAGGCTCACTAGTTGAGTTCAACAGGGAGAGTTCACAAGGTGTCGTCTGAGCCTAAAGGTGCGCGGAACGGCACATGTTACCGTTGTGGGAAAACGGGCCATCACGCTAATGACTGCTGGTGTACGGAGCTGGAATGCCGAAATTGTGGCAAAAATGGTCACATTGAACGCGCCTGTAGAGGTAAAAAAAGAACAGACAGATCTGGGAAGCATGGAAGCAATATGTCTGTGTTTGGACAAGAGAGGAAAAAGAGTGTTCATTCAGTGCAGTATGATGGAACAAGCAAAACAGAGGGGAGCGACACCTCTGAGGAGGAAGAGGTGCACATACTGACGGTTGCAGGTGATTCAAATGGCTACTGGGTGTCACCACTGATGGAGGGACAATCAGTGCGGATGGAGGTGGACACAGGCGTGGCTGTGTCCCTTGTTTCAGACACTGTCTACAACAAAATGCTAAAGCATCTTACCCTTCAGCCAACAAACATTGTGCTAAAGACATATACTGGCGAACCTGTGGCCATGAGAGGCGTCATTGAGGTGACAGTTAAATTGAACGGACAGACTGCAAAACTGCCACTATATGTGGTAAAGGGAAATTATCCATCGCTACTGGGACGTGCGTGGCTAGAGAAAATCACGCTGGACTGGCCTGCAGTCCGCATGATGTCAAAAGGGGAGCCAGGTCTGACTGCAGTGTTAAACAAACATGCAGAACTCTTCAATGGGGAACTTGGGAGCATGAAAAAGATCAGCGTGAGACTGGACATTAAACCTGACAGCAAGCCGAAGTTTCACAAAGCCCGACCTGTACCCTATGCAAATGGCCAAAAGTTGAGGCTAACTTGGAGGCCTTAGTCGAGAATGGAGTCCTGGAGCCTGTGAGTGTGAGCAAATGGGCCACACCCATTGTTCCTGTCCTGAAAAAGGATGGATCTGTTCGAATCTGCGGGGATTTTAAAGTGACTATTAACCCGTTGCTGTCTGCGGAACAGTACCCTCTTCCCCTCATTGATGATCTTTTTACGGGCCTGGCCGGAGGGCAAAAGTTCAGCAAAATAGACTTATGCCAGGCTTATCTACAAATGCATGTCGATGACAAATCAAAGGAGTTGCTGACAATTGTGACACACAAGGGGTTATACAGGTACTGCCGCCTTCCGTTTGGAATTACGTCGGCCCCTGCTCTATTCCAAAGGGCAATGGATCAGATTTTGAGTGGACTGCCAGGAGTCCAGTGCTACCTGGACGACATCCTTGTCACTGGGACAAATGAGGAGGATCATCATCTGAACTTGGATGCGACACTACAACGACTGAAAGAATACGGACTCAGAGTTCGTAAAGACAAATGTGAATTCTTTCAGTCTTCAGTTGAGTACCTGGGGCATGTGATTGACGCTACTGGCCTGCATAAGGCGCCATCAAAGGTCAAGGCGATTGTGGAGGCCCCAGCACCCCAGAATGTGAGCCAGTTACGTTCATTTCTGGGGCTACTTAACTACTATGGGAAGTTTATTCCAGACTTAGCAACATTGCTGAAGCCGTTACATCAGTTGCTATGTCAAGGCAAAACATGGAAATGGACTGAACTGTGCAACGAAGCTTTCGCCCAAGCAAAGAAAGCATTGCTGAAATCCGAGGTCCTGACACACTTCGACCCAAAGCTACCCGTGCAGCTAGCATGTGATGCATCACCATATGGTGTGGGAGCAGGCATATCCCACATCATGCCTTCGGCTGAAGAGAAACCTATCGCCTTCGCATCACGCACCTTGAACAAGGCCGAGAGTAACTATGCACAGATTGAGCGCGAGGCCTTGGGAATCGTTTTTGGAATTCGAAAATTTCATCAGTACCTGTTTGGGAGAAGGTTCACACCCCTGATGGACCATCGTCCATTGACTTCAATCTTCGGGCCCTGTAGTGTATGTAACGTTCCACCTTTAAGAGAACTATTTTAAGGGTTGCACTACTTTATCTTGGCTACTGTATACTGTAATACCGGTGGTGACCACACCGGTATATAAGTGCTGTGTAAGGATTTATTGGGCAGATTCGCCCTGACCTTCGAATAGTAAAGTCCTGTTAAAGTTACTCTTGTCGTCTGTGTATTAATTCACCATATAACCCACAGACTTTACAGTGGCGACGAGTTCGATCTTACCCTGCGGCAGCGATACATCCGAAGCAGTTAACGAGCGTCGAGAGGAGGTACCCGCACTCGTCATTCTGCTGAGAGAAGACTCGAGTCTGCAGAGCAAGGAAGAAGGAAGAATTCAGACACGAAGCCTTCCATCAGCAACAGGCAGTGATCGTCCCTTCTGCCACGGTGGTGAGTGAGCCGATCAGCCACGAGAAGCAAGTCGGCCACGTTGACTGTGAGCAGGGGGAAAATAAAAATAAAAAGAACGGAGGAAGGGCGGTGAACTCGACCACGGTTGGGGGGGAAAGGAGCCGGACAGAAGTCGGGCCCAGAGGCGCTGAGACTGGGGCAGCGTGGGGCACGGAAGCCGCGGTGCAAGCGGGAACGCAGCCGGTGTGAGAGACCGGGCTACCAGCGGGAACGCAGCCGGTGTGAGAGACCGGGCTACAAGCGGGCTGGGAGACGCAACAGCGTCGTGAGACAGCTCGACCGCGACCGGCGAAAGGCCGGGCAGCTACCGAGGCCGCGAGGCGCTGCGGCCGGGATCGTAAGGCGCGGGAAGAAATAAAAATAAGAAACCGCGGAGAACTCAGCCGCAGCCGGGGGAGGAAAGGACCGGACTGCGAGAGGGCTGGGAGGCGCGATTGGAAGCCGCTGAGGGAGAGACAGAGCCCGAGCGAGCGGGAGAGACAGAGCCGAGCGAGGGAGACCGAGGAGATTCAGCCAGCGGCTGGAACTGTTCGCCGTCAACGGGTTGTCCCCAGCGCCGGTTGCCCTGCCGAGAAAAGGGAACAGAGAACGCACTGAAGCCGGCGCGCAGGCTGCGAACCCCGAAAGCCAGTGGTCGTCACCCGAGGGAAAAGCTTACCCCTCCCGCCAGTAGGCGGAGAAGAAGACAGGAGCGGGAAACCACCATTTTGAAAGTGGGCGGGGAAGAAGACAAGCGCGGGAAACTGCCATTTTTGGAGAAAAAAAAAGTTAAAGAAAAATTTCGTTGTTGTTTCTCAGGAAGATTGTGAAGATGCCTAAGCGTGGCAACATCAACGAATTCGATTCTGATGTGGAAGATTGGACCACGTATGTAGAACGCATCGAGATATATTGTAAGGTCAATAAGATAGCAAATTATGATAAAGCTCTAACCTTACTAAACTCAATGGGTGCGAAGACATACGGGTTATTGAAGCATCTTCTATCACCAGCTAAACCGGCGGATCAGTCTTTCGCTAATATTGTTGCTGTCCTGAAGGATCATGTGAACCCCACACCGCTGATGTTAGCGGAATGAGCTAAATTTTACGGGAGAATGCAACTAAAGGAGGAAAGCAACGCGGAGTACCTGGTTGAACTGCGTAGGCTAGCAAAATACTGTCAGTTTGGGGTAAATCTGACAGAGGCACTGAGAGACAAGTTCGTGTGCGGGATGTCGAAGGAAGGAACACAAAAGCGACTGCTCGAAGAGAACGATCTTACACTTGATAAGGCTGTCCTTATTGCAGCATCGCACGAAGCCGCAGCGAGAGGCACGGCGGAAATGCAGCTGAAGACAGCGGTACTCAGTGTGGATCAAATGACTTCAGGTACAACGAAATGTTACCGTTGTGGGAAGACAACACACGACCAGAACCAATGCTGGTTTAAAAACCAGGAATGTAGAAAATGTGGCAAACTTGGTCACATAGTTAATGTATGCCGGTCAGGAAAGAAGACCAGCAACAATAAGTCACCGCAGAAGAAGTACAGAAAGGTACATAACGTGACTGTGAAGAGTCCAGACGAATTGAATTCGGATTCAGACCCCAACAGCAAGGAACTGGGTAGTCTGAGGATTCACAATGTGAGTAAAGAAGCTGACCGACAAACTATCTGGGTCACACTGCAGATTGCAAAAGTCCAAGTGAAGATGGAAGTGGACACCGGATCGGCGTTGACGGTCATGAATAAACAAGATTACAAAAAGTTATTCAAACATATTCCCCTACGGGATACGGAGATAGTATTGCAGACATACACGAGGCATAAAGTATACCCCATCGGAAAGATAATAGTCAAGGTGAGACACAAGGGCAAAGATCACCAAGGAATGGACTTATATGTACTACCCGAGGGAGGTCCACCACTTCTGGGACGGGAGTGGATCAGGAAAATAAAGATAGACTGGCACTCACTAAACACAATGACGGTAGATTTCGGAAAGAAAGATGTCAAACCTGAACGGTTGTCCAGAATATTGGACGAGGCTAAAGAGGTATTCCAGCAGGGACTGGGAACACTGAGAGGAATTAAGGCAAAAATCAAGATTGCAGAACATGCAAGCCCAAAATTTTTCAAAGCCAGATCGGCACCTTACGCGATACGACCTGCTGTGGAGGCAGAACTGGAAGAGCTTGAACGTGCAGGTGTACTGTCGAAGGTGGACTGGAGTGAGTGGGCCACGCCCATTGTTCCCGTCATGAAGTCTTCATCAAGTAACAAGCCGGGGGACCGGGGAAGGTCCACATCTGCGGAGACTTCAAGATCACAGTTAATCCGGTGCTTCACACGGTACAATACCCGCTTCCGCGGATTGAGGATATCTTTGCTTCATTGTCTGGCGGGAAACACTTCATCAAGATAGACCTGGCACAAGCATATTTACAGATGGAGGTCGAGGAAGAGTCACGCCAGTATCTCACAATCAACACGCACAGAGGCTTGTATCGATATAATAGACTGGTTTTTGGAGTAGCTTCGGCTCCAGCAATTTGGCAGAGGGCCATGGAGCAGGTCTTACAGGGTATTCCAAGCACTCAGTGTTACTTGGACGATATCCTGATTACGGGAGAAGACGAGGAGGAACACCTCACAAATTTGAAACTGGTGCTCACCAGGTTGAAGGAATATGGCCTTCGAGTTAATCGCCAGAAATGTGAGTTCTTCCAGAAACGGATCTCGTACTGCGGTCATGTCATTGACCAAGAGGGGCTGCACAAGTCACCTGACAAGATCGAAGCGGTCGTGAAGGCCCCCGCTCCGGAAAATGTATCACAGTTGAGGTCGTTTCTGGGGTTGATTAATTATTACCATAAGTTTCTGCCAAATCTATCCACGGTGCTGCATCCGCTGAATGCTCTGTTGCGGAAAGAAGTACCATGGAAGTGGAGCGAGGACTGTAAGAAGGCCTTTCGCAGAAGCAAGGCGTTGATTACCTCTGAGGAAGTGTTGGCTCACTTCAACCCAACGCTACCTCTTCGTCTAGCTTGTGATGCTTCCCCTTATGGTATTGGAGCTGTACTCTCACACAAGTTACCAAATGGCTCGGAAAGGCCAGTCGCATTTGCGTCCCAATCATTGACCTCCGCTGAGCGAAATTATGCTCAGATAGATAGGGAGGCTCTCAGCCTTGTGTGGGGAGTAAAGAAATTCAATCATTACCTGCAGGGCAAGAAGTTTACATTGCTGACAGACCACCAGCCGTTGGTGTCCATATTCAACCCTAACAAGGCCGTTTCCACTATGACAGCACAAAGGCTACAGAGGTGGTCCGTTCTACTAGGGGCACACCAATATGACATCGAATACAAAAGGTCCAAACAGCATGGAAATGCTGATGGGTTATCGCGCCTACCGTTGCCAGTGGAAGAAGAGGCGACTACAGTGGACCCAGTGGAGATGTTCCACTCAACCACAATGGAATGTCTACCAGTAACAAATTCCATGATCGAAAAGGAAACAAGAAATGACCCGACTCTCTCACGAGTCTACGATTTAACGGTGGAGGGATGGCCAGTACATGGCGAACCAATGCTGCCAGCATTTTCGCACAGAAGAGAACAGCTGTCAGTGTGCCGAGGAACCTTGATGTGTAGATCTACAGTGGTGATTCCACCCAAACTCCAGCAGAAAGTACTAAAGGAGCTTCACGAGGGGCATCTGGGTGGAGTGAAAATGAAGAACCTAGCCAGAGTGTGGTGGCCAGGTATTGATGGAGACATCGAAGAAATAACCAAGAGCTCTCTAGGATGCCAGAAGGTCCAAAACGCGCCACCACAAGCTCCTCTGCATCCATGGGAGTGGCCCTCATCTCCATGGCAAAGGGTACATATCGACTTTGCTGGTCCATTTATGGACTCAATGTTTTTAATCGCGGTGGATGCACACTCCAAGTGGCCGGAGGTAATAAAAATGTCCTCCACCACCACGGAAAAAACCATCACAGTATTAAGGACCATATTTGCCAGGAATGGGCTGCCGGAACAGATCTGTTCTGATAATGGACTGCAATTTGTGTCCGAAGAATTCAGGAAGTTCTTAAAAAGCAATGGGGTCAAGCACTATACGTCTGCCCCATACCATCCCGCCACCAATGGATTAGCTGAAAGGTTTGTCCAGACCTTCAAGAAGGCCATAAAGGCCATGGGTAATGAAGACATAAATCTACAACATAAGGTAGATAACTTCTTGTTGGCGTACAGGAATGCAACACATGCGGTCACAAACCAAACTCCCGCCATGATGTTTTTCAATAGAAGAATAAGATGCTGGCTGGATTTGATTAAGCCAAACGTCAGAAGGGACGTAGAGAACCGGAAATTTCAAGGCATGAATGAAAGGCCAACTAGATCCTTTCAGATAGGTCAACAAGTTTTGGCCCGGGACTACCATACCGAGAAATGGCAGCCGGGAACTATTGGAAAAAGGCTAGGACCGTTGATGTATACCGTGGACATTGGTGAAAGCATAATAAGGCGCCATGTTGACCAGATCATAGAATCATCCACAAAGGCCCAACCTACTCCACAACTCTATACGTCTAATGTTGAAGCAGAGATACCCAGAGCATCTACCTCCGATCCGGTAATACTGGAATCCGATGAACCTGAAACGGTCCTTCAAGCCGAATCAACCTTGCCAGGAGAACCTACTACACCACCGAAAACGACTACACCACCGAGGCGTTATCCAGACAGAGTCCGGAAGCCTCCAGAGAGACTGAATCTGTGAACTGTTTCACATAAAGTTGTATATATGTTAAGATGTTATATTAATGGGAATATGTATATATTGTTAACCTAAAAAGGGAGGATTGTAGTGTATGTAACGTTCCACCTTTAAGAGAACTATTTTAAGGGTTGCACTACCTTATCTTGGCTACTGTATACTGTAATACCGGTGGTGACCACACCGGTATATAAGTGCTGTGTAAGGATTTATTGGGCAGATTCGCCCTGACCTTCGAAAAGTAAAGTCCTGTTAAAGTTACTCTTGTAGTCTGTGTATTAATTCACCATATAACCCACAGACTTTACAGGCCCCACACCGGAATTCCGTCTCTCGCTGCAAGCAGGATGCAAAGGTGGGCTTTACTGTTGTCAGGACACACATACGACATCAAATATCGCAAATCAGACTTGCACGGCAACGCAGATGGTCTCTCGAGGCTACCCTTGCCTGTTACTCCCCCAGAGCCTCGTCAGATAGACATCTTCTACTTTAGACAAGTGGAGGGAGCACCTGTCACTGCAGTTCAGGTGCGAAGTTACACCCGCAACGATCCAGTCCTGTCTGAGGTAATGGGCGATGTCATTTGAGGGAGAGCTAGAGGAGATTCTCCTAGTTTGAAACCTTACGTTTCAAAAAGAAATGAGCTCTCCATCCAGGCAGGTTGTCTTCTTTGGGGACGCCGTGTCATCATTCCGCCACCTCTGAGGGAACCTATACTGCAACAACTTCATACAGGCCACAGTGGGATGGTTCGGATGAAGGAAATGGCAAGAAGCTAATTCTGGTGGCCAGGTCTCGAAGGGAATATTGAGGGGAAAGCCAAAACATGCTCCCCATGTCAAAGGGTCCGGAATGTTCCACAGCTGGCAACCCTACACCCCTGGGATTGGCCTGCAGAAGTGTGGCAGCGAGTACATGTGGACTTCACCGGTCCTTTCGAAGAGAAGATGTTTATGGTGGTTGTAGACGCTCGTAGCAAGTGGCCGGAGGTCGCTGTGATGAGGTCTACCACGGCAGAGAAAACAATTGAGAAACTTGGTGAGATGTTCAGCCGTTATGGCTCACTGGAACAACTCGTAAGTGACAACGGTCCACAATTTGTATCACAGGAGTTTGCAACCTTCCTGCATGTGAATGGTGTCCAACACATCAGGTCTGCGCCCTATCATCCCTCTACTAACGGCCAGGCAGAAAGGTTCATGCAAACTTTGAAGCACGCCTTGAAGGCATCGCAAGGTCAGGGCTCAATCCACCAATGTCTGAACAGCTTCCTGTTGTCCTACAGGAACGAGCCGCATGCCACAACCAAAACTTCCCCCGCTTCGCTCATGATGAAGAGGCAGTTGTGGACAAGTTTTGACTTACTCAA
Organism: Somniosus microcephalus; assembly: GCF_052327205.1. NCBI lineage: Eukaryota > Metazoa > Chordata > Chondrichthyes > Squaliformes > Somniosidae > Somniosus > Somniosus microcephalus. The sequence goes on along the minus strand of NC_141002.1, from coordinate 14,810,632 downwards.
ACCTCCAAGGGCAGAGCAGGTTGTCCATCGTCAACAACAAGCTCAAGTTGAAAAGAGAGAGAAAAGAGCCAAGGAGAGACGGTTTCATCCGGGAGAGCATGTCCTAGCTCGAAACTACAACACTGGACCGAAATGTGTTCCTGCTACGGTGATCGCGCAGACGGGCCCTGTGTCTTACACGGTTGAGACTGCTGAGGACGTCGTCTGGAGAAGACACACAGATCAACTGTTGCTAGGAGCAGAGACAGCCACAGAGGCTCCAATGGCTGGTTGGCCTGAACTGTTTCCGGATGATACCACAAACCAGCATCCTTTGCCACAGTGCTCTTCTCCAACACAGGAAGTCAAAGAGACTGTTCCACCTGTGCAAACTCCTGACTTTCGACTGACACAGGCACCTTCTCCATCCAGGCCTGTGTCAATGCCTACTGCTGTGGAAGCCAGCGATGACCGCCGGTATCCTGTCAGAGAGCGGCGGCCTCCAAGACGCTTGGATCTGTAGGCTTAGTGACTTACCCACAAGACTGGGGCAGAATAAACCCCAGGGTAAAGTCAGGGGTTGAGGCAGTCTACCTCTACCCTAGGTTTGTTGAGTGCATTGAAAGTAACTTACCTGTTGAGGAATAATGTGGACCTTCCATTTAAGAGGGGAGGAAATGTTATGTATTTTGTGTTCTCTTCCCACCTGTGGTGGTGCTGTCACAGGAGATAAATGGTTGGGTGTTCTCTGTTAAGTTTAGCTCTCTTTGTTCAGAACTTCCTTTCCTTCCAATAAAGCACTTCATGTTTGAATCTCTGAGTTCTGAGTCCTAAATTGTGTCTTGGTAGAAAGGTACCGACACAACAGTTTGGTCCTCTTGAAATGTCACAAGGGTAGTCACTTGGGTGTCCTGTTGTGTTTAATTGTTAAATGCCATCCTTTAGTCAATGTAATAAAATGAAGTGACGGCAAACTGTTGAAGTTCTGGGCTGTATCATTTCGCAAATGGAAGTTCCAGATTGAGGGCTCAGGGTGACTTGGATTTGTCACAGAAACATAGAAACATAGAAGATAGGAGCAGGAGTAGGCCATTCGGCCCCTCGAGCCTGCTCCGCCACTCAATGCGATCATGGCTGATCATCCAAATTCAGTACCCTGTCCCTGCCTTCTCCCCATATCCCTTGATCCCTTTAGCCTTAAGAAATATATCCAACTCCTTCTTGAATATATTTAATGAATTGGCCTCTACTGCCTTCTGTGGTAGAGAATTCCATAGGATCACCACTCGTTGGGTGAAGAAATTCCTCCTCATCTCTGTCCTAAATGGCTTACCCCTTATCCTTAGACTGTGACCCCTGGTTCTGGACTCCCCGACCATCGGGAACATCCTTCCTGCATCTAGTCTGTCTAGTCCTGTTAGAATTTTATAAGTTTCAATGAGAGCCCCTCTCATTCTTCTGAACTCCAGCGAGTACAAGCCCAATCGACCCAATCTCTCCTCATACGTCATTCCTGTCATCCCAGGTATCAGCCTGGTGAATCTTCGCTGCACTCCTTCCATGGCAAGAACATCCTTCCTCAGATAAGGTGGCCAAAACTGCACACAATACTCAAGATGTGGTCTCACCAAGGCCCTGTACAACTGCAGCAAGACATCCTTGTTCCTGTACTCAAACCCTCTTGCTACGAAGGCCAACATACCATTTGCCCTCTTAACCGCCTGCTGCACCTGCATGCTTACCTTCAGCGACTGGTGCACAAGGACGCCCAGGTCTCGTTGCACTTCCCCTTCTCCCAATCTATTGCCATTCAGATAATAATCTGCCTTCTTGTTTTTGACACCAAAGTGGATAACCTCGCATTTATCCACGTTATATTGCATCTGCCATACTTCTGCCCAATCACCCAACCTGTCCAAATCATCCTGGAGTTTCTCGGCATCCTCCTCACAGCACATACGCCCACCCAGCTTTGTGTCGTCTGCAAACTTGGAGATATTGGCCTAGAATTTCAGTTGTTAGCGCCAGCCGCTAGCGCCTTAAGAGGGCGAGAAGTGGGGCGCGAAGCGGCTAGCGCCCGGGCACGGCGCGATCTGCGCCTCTCGCGAACTTGAGTCAAGAACTAGCGGCGGCGCAAAACCGCAGCGCCCGCTCAGCTGCGTGCGCAGATCCTGACATCATTTCATGTTGCAACGCCCTTGGTGCGCCCCGAACCGGAACTTCAGTGGCGCCCCCCTTCTTTGCGCCTGGCGCTCCCAGCGACTGGTTGAGTGGAACAGTTCCCAGTCACTGTGGGGCTGGGGGGACGCTATTTATAGGGGACTCTTCCTGCATTCTTTGTGGCAGCCATTTTGTTCCACTCTTTCTGTGTGAGAGAGAGAGATTTTGAGAGAGACAAAGGGAGAGAGCTTTCTGCTTTGACTCATCGCTCGCACAGGTACTTCTGGCTTGAGGCCAGAGCTTTGCAGTTGGATTTATTTCTCAGTGCCATAGCCTTGAGTGGCCACATATAATGGGGGCTGCAATGGGTGGAAACGTTGGGTTTCTGCATTGCATTGAAAGGGCTCAGAGACGCCGAGAGAGAGTGCCAATTATGGCCAGACGGAGAAGGGCCAACAGGCGTCGGCACAGGAGGCCTTACCCTCCTAGGGTATGTAATGATATCAGCAAATAGTGATGATATTTGTCTGTGTTTGATTACTTATGCCTTACCGCATACTTGTCTGTGTTTGATTGCTTGTGCCTGAGCAGCAGAGGTCATGTGACACAGACAAGCAGGCTGAGCTTTTTAGTTTCACTTTAGCTGCAGCTCAAGCATGGTGTGTCCTGAAAAGCTGTATGAATTCTTGAACAAACCTTAGATTAAAAGTTATTCTCGTTTATATAAATGTCTCATCATTGAACCCACAAGGAAATCAATACATGGTGTCAGAAGTGGCTGAAAGAGATGAAGAGAAAAATTCTGAAGTTAAATCAGCTCTCCACAGATTAGCAAGCCAAAAGAGAACATCGTTGCTTACCATTAGAGAATAGCTAACGAAGTGAAAAATGGAAGGTTTACTCCCACCGGCGACGCTTCAGTTGTCAGGTAATGTGGCTGAAAATTGGAGAAGGTTCAAACAACGTTTAGAGTTGTATTTAGCGGCAACCGGAGCTGACGAGAAAAGTGATAAACAGAAATCGTCCGTGTTCTTACATGTAGTGGGTGATGCAGCGCTGGAGGTATATAATAATTTCATATTTGCCGTTGATGGAGACAAAATGAAGCTAGATAAAATAATGGAACAGTTTGAGGCCTACTGCATACCTAAATGCAACGTGACCTTTGAGAGGCACAAATTTTTCACATGTGTACAGAAAATTGGCGAGACTATTGATCAGTATGTGACTGAACTGAGAAACCGAAGCAAATCGTGTGAATTTGGGGGACTCACAGACTCGCTGATAAAAGACAGACTGGTGTGTGGTATTCCAGATAATGGTCTAAGGGAAAGACTGCTAAGAGAGCAAGATCTAGACCTGGGAAAAGCCATAGCACTGTGTAGGGCTACAGAGACTGTGAAGTTGCAGGCAAAGGAGCTGTTCAGTGACAGTAGCTGCAACGTGGATGCAGTGAGAAAGAACGGATACAAACCGTTTAACAAAGAGAGCGCCAATGTGAAAAAAGAGACGTGGCCAGCAAACGAAAATGAAAGGGACAATCGGAAGTCATGTAGTCGATGCGGTACACAGCATCCACCAAGAAAGTGTCCAGCATATGGTAAAACATGCAATAGATGCAACAAAAACAACCATTATGCCCGTTGCTGTAAGAACCAAGCGCAACAAAGCAAGGTCCATACAGTAGATGAAAGCGAGATAGAGGAATTCTATGTAGATGTGGTGTCTGAAAACAAAAAAGAAGAAAGAGACTGGATGTTGACACTAAAAGTGAATGACATACACATTCCATTTAAATTGGATACTGGAGCACAAGTTAATGTGATATCAGAGACTGATTTTAAGAAAATTAGACCCAGACCAAAGATACATGGAATAAAAGTGAAAGTGACAGGATACACAGGTACTGATATACCAGTGAAAGGAAGATGCATTGTCAAAGTAATACACAAGGACAGAGAGCACACGCTAGCATTGATCGTGGTGCCAAAGGATGTGCAGGCCATACTAGGTTTAAAAGCCTGTGAGAGACTGAACCTGGTAAAGAGAGTCCTCGTTGTGGAAAGCGAAGGAGAGACAGTCTATGATGAACGGAATGTTGCGTACACACCGGGTAAGCTGATGTATACAGCAGACACATTGTCCAGAGCTGTTGACCCAGGAGAGCCCGCAAACACAGTGAAAAGACTGAAGTACAAGGCAAAAGACAGTGGAACTGACTTCTACCAGAGCATGCTTGTATACCGCACAACGCCGCTCGAGTGTGGTATGTCACCAGCCCAACTCCTGATGGGACGTCGGCTAAGGTCAAACCTACCCATCCCGGAGAACCTCCTGAAAACAAAAGAGGGGGAGAAAGTGAGGAAGTTCAAAGAACAACAGAAAGAAAAGCAAAAGTACTACTATGACAGAGGAACACAAAACCTACCTGAACTCCACACTGGTGACCAAGTAAGGTTGAAAGACAAAACAAACACATGGACTCAGAAGGGAACTGTCCTGAGTGAAGTTCAACCAAGATCATACACCATTCAGACAGATGAGGGTGCTGTTCTGAGAAGAAATCGCCGAGATCTTCTCATGGAACCAGCCACAGCAGGTCAAAAGACTGATACTGTTAAACAACCTGATCACACAGCAGGTCAAGAGACTGATACTGTTGAACAACCGGATCACACAGCTGAGAACCAATCATCTGAGGCAACAACTCAGATTCAAGGACAATCAATCAGAAAATCCTCAAGACACGTGAAGCCTCCTGAGAGACTCATTGAGCAAATTTAAGGACTATTGTTATAGAAGGAAGTAATGTTATCTTATTCGTTCTTCAAGTTCTAGTGTATTGACACATTTCATGTGAACACACAAAGCAAGGGTAAAAAACCTTGATCATGATAATGATAATGTAAGTTCATTAAATGTTACAGTTAAAATGCAGATTAATACAAAGAAAACATGTTGTTAGTTAAAAGTAAAATACTTTTGTTTTAAGAAAGGGAGATGTAATGATATCAGCAAATAGTGATGATATTTGTCTGTGTTTGATTACTTATGCCTTACCGCATACTTGTCTGTGTTTGATTGCTTGTGCCTGAGCAGCAGAGGTCATGTGACAGAGACAAGCAGGCTGAGCTTTTTAGTTTCACTTTAGCTGCAGCTCAAGCATGGTGTGTCCTGAAAAGCTGTATGAATTCTTGAACAAACTTTAGATTAAAAGTTATTCTCGTTTATATAAATGTCTCATCATTGAACCCACAAGGAAATCAATACAGGGTATACCGACAGCACTTCTCCTACCTCAACATGTCTGAGGAGCAGTGCATTCGGAGGCTTCGATTCAGAAGGGAGGTGGTCACGGAGATCTGCCACCTGCTTCAGAGAGATCTGCAGCCTTAGCTGAGGAGCAGGACGTCTCTGTCGGTGGCAGTGAAGGTGACAGTGGCTCTCAATTTCTATGCCACCGGCTCCTTCCAATCTGCTACTGGGGACATTGCCAATATCTCCCAGTTCGCGGTGCATTGCTGCATCCGCCAGGTCATGAATGCCCTCTTCAGAAGGAGACGTCAGTACATTTCCTTCCCCATGACCCCGGACAAGCAGCAAGAGCGTGCAATGGGATTTGCAAGAATAACAGGCTTCCCCATGGTCCAGGGCGCCATTGACTGCACGCATGTGGCTTTGCGGGTGCCTCTAGAGAATGCCGAGCATTACCGCAACCGGAAGGGCTACCATTCGCTGAACGTGCAGTTGGTTTGTGACCACAAGCAGCTCATACTAGCTGTGAATGCCCGCTTTCCAGGCAGCAGCCACGACGCCTTCATCCTGCGCCATACTTCTGTGGCAGACATTTTCGAAGCCCCGGCTCACCCAGGAGGCTGGCTTCTCGGGGACAAGGGCTATCCTTTGTGCACCTGGCTGATGATCCCACTCCGTGCGCCCACCACCCCGGCTGAAGAACGATACAATGACAGCCATCAAGCGACCAGGAACATCACTGAGCACACAATCGGCGTGCTGAAGCAACGGTTCCGCTGTCTGGACCATTCTGGGGGAGCCCTACAGTACTCGCCTGAGCAAGTCTCCCATTTCGTTGTAGTGTGCTGCATGCTGCACAACCTGGCTATCCTCAGGACTCAACTACTGCCAGCAGACATTGGAGGACCACCAGAGGAGGAGGAGGAGGAGGAGCAGCAGCAGCACCAAGACGGGAGGGAGGCACAAAGTGCAAGGGCCGTCCGTCAGCGGCTTATTGCAGGTCAGTTCTAGGCCCCCTCTCAGGGAATGGCTTGTGCCATTGAAAGAACATGAATGGAGCCGCTCCGCAAACCCTGAGGCGGTCAAGGAAACAAATAGTTCAAAGTGCAAACATAGACAATCCGAATAAAAACAATTCTTTATTTAACAAACTCTGTGCCCTTCCCGCATGACAAACAAATACAGAGAAACCCCCCAAAAAACAGTCAGACACATAACTGGCTCTCACAACCTGGAGAAAATGAACAAAACAGTGAAACAAAAATGACCATGATCCTCGGCCTTCATAAAAAACGAACACATCTTCGGCCTTCGTAAAAAAGTAACACAACATTCTCGGCCTTCATAAAAAAGTAATACAACATTCTCGGCCTTCATAAAAAACTCAACATTTTGCCACACCTCCTACTTTTTGGCCTGCGAGGGTGATCCGCCTCGCTTGCGCGATTGGCCCCTTCCCGCCCTGCAGCTCCTCCTCAATGGGACCCCAGTGGCTGCAGCAAGGCTGGGGGAAGGCTGCTGAGGGTCAGATAGTGAGTCGGCAGATGCCCTTGGGGGACGGCCTGGACCAGCTCTGGGCCTGGAGGGCCCGGCTGCTGACTGATCCAACTCTGCTTGGGCGGCAGCAGTCTGTCCTACGGGTGGTGGCAGCTGCAGTGGAGGAGTGACAGGAATGCTGCCAACCTGACAGAGCACAGGCACTCCCTGGTCGGCCGAGACACTGGCACTCGCACGGGCCAGCACTGAAGCATGCGCAGCAATCTGCTGAAGCACAGACTGCTGGGTTGCTGCGGCGCGGCGAGGGCCCCGGTGATTCCTGGCCGATCCAGCGAGGGTGGCAGCAGTTAGTGCCCGTGTGGCCCTGATCTGTGTCTGCATCAGACCAGCCAGTGACTGCATGGCACGACTGAGCACTTGGCTGGAAGCCGCATGTGATGCAGCGACGTCCTGCTGACTCCTGGCCTGTGATGCAGCGACCTCCTGCTGACTCCTGGCTTGTGATGCAGCGACCTCCTGCTGACTCCTGGCTTGTGATGCAGCGACCTCCTGCAGACTCCTGGCCTGTGCTGCCCTGAAGTCCTGCAGACTCCTGGCCTGTGCTGCCCCGAATTCCTGCACACTCCTTGCCAGTGACTCTATGCAGTCAGGCATCCTTGCCACTGCAGCCATGAGCTCAATGTGCCTGCGCTCAGCCTGGGTGCCCATTTCACCAAGGAGCCGCACCTCCTCTGCGCTCACTGTAGCAGCACTGGAGGCCGAACTCACCCTCCGGGGAGAAGGCCGCCGAGCTTCCCTACCCCTCACGCGTTGCTGCAGCCTGCTGGGCCCCTGAGCTTCACCGTCATCAGACCCTTCCCCCCTGCTCCCCTCCAGGGAAGACGTGTCCCCATCATGGCCATGGGCTGCCTCGGCTGAGGGTGGCACTGATGGTCCGGCTTCCTCTTCCTCCTCCTCGCCTTCCGATTCACTCACAGTGCCAGCTTGAGGGCCCGCCTCCTCACCTGGCGATTCAGCATCTGAAAGCAGGGAGGCACAAGAGTTGCTTTAGAGTGAGGACAGGGCGCAGCGAGGGAGTCATGAGTGCTGCAATGCACTGCATTGGTTCGAGAGTGGCAAAGGATGCTGCTGTGAGGCACAAGTGGAAAGAGAGATGTCAAAAAGGTGATGATCTTACCATTGCTGTCCAGAACGGGGTCGGCATCTCCAGTGGCGACGGGGCCAATCAGCCGGCCTCCCATAATCCGCTCCACTCGCTGCTCCAGGTCGCTGAGGTCTTTAAGTTCAGGACGGCCTCCCCTGGTCCATAGCTGCTGCCTTCGATTGTGGGCCAGCTTGCCCTGCAAGAGAAAGGACGGGCTCTGAGTACAGTGTCAAGCCCTGATCTTGCCTGCACTGCCTCCCATGGTGGAATAACCCTGACAGTGTCAAGCCCTGATCTTGCCTGCACTGCCTCCCATGGTGGAATAGCCCTGACAGTGTCAAGCCCTGATCTTGCCTGGACTGCCTCCCATGGTGGAATAGCCCTGACAGTGTGTAAAGTGGTGAATGTGCATGTGATTTTCATGAGAGTCCCATAGGTGTTGGATGAGGGCTGGGTATTGGGGCTTTCAGGACCCTTTGGCCAGAAAGTGAGGTGCACATGCAGGGATGAAGAGGATACTGGAAAGGGTACTCACCCTGACAACCTGAGTGAGGTCATTGAACTTCTTTCTGCATTGCGTGGGTGTCCTGGGGACCATGCTACTGGAGGTCACCCTGTTTGCCACCTCCCTCCAAGCTTTCCTGTATTCGCTGGGCAGCGGCCTCCTGCCACTGTCAGGGAAGAGGACAGGTCGCCGGCGCTCCACTGCGCCAACCAGAACCTTCAGGGCACCCTCACTAAAGCGCTGCGCTCGCTCCCTGGCCTTCTCCATGGTCGTGGGCGTTGAGTTGTTGAAGCAGGTCTGTCTAGGCCTAGATTCAAGGCTGCAGTGTGCAGGGTGTGGCAGCAAAACAAATTGACCCTCCCCCTTTAAGAGCTGACCGGCGCCAGCGTGTCTGCCTGCAGTCTATAACTGGCCGCACCTACGCTGCGCCCGCCCTCGCTGGTAGCGCTTCGGCTCGCCGGCTTAGCACCTTATGATAGTCGTGCACTGCGTGCTTTAGTGCAGCAGCAACCTCTTGGGGCGATGCAACTCAATTTCGGCGAAGGTGGCGCTGAGTTGCGCCCGGTGCTAAATTTAGCGAACGCCTGGCTGTCGCACCCCAAACGTGGCGATACTGAATTTCTAGGCCATTACATCTAGTTCCCTCGTCCAGATCATTAATATATATTGTGAATAGCTGGGGTCCAAGGACCGATCCCTGCGGTATCCCATTAGTCACTGCCTGCCACTCGGAAAAAGAACCGTTTATTCCAACTCTTTGCTTTCTGTCTGCCAACTAGTTCTGTATCCAAGTCAATACCTTGCCCCCAATCCCATGTGCCTTAACTTTACACGCTAATCTCTTATGTGGGACCTTATCGAAAGCCTTTTGAAAGTCCAAATACACCACATCCACTGGTTCTCCCTTATCTATTTTACCAGTTACATCCTCAAAAAATTCCAGTAAATTAGTCAAGCATGATTTACCTTTTGTAAATCCATGTTGACTGTCATAAATCTCATCATCGAGAAACTACCTATTAAATAACACTGGACGGCCAGCTGGTGGCGCCGTCCAAGGAGTATAAATACTCGGGCGTTGGCCCCAGCTTCCCAGGGACATTTTGTAAGACAAGGATCTAGTGAAATACAACTAGACCTCCATGTTCTGAAACAAGTTGATTAAAGCCTTGCTTTATGCTCAAACCACGTGCGTAGTGAGTTTTATTACATCATTGACTTTGTCCGATCCTGTCACTGTTTTCCAAGTGCTCTGCCATTACATCTTTTATAATAGACTCTAGCATTTTCCCCACTACCGATGTCAGGCTTACCGGTCTGTAATTCCCCATTTTCTCTCTACCACCTTTTTTGAACAGTGGGGTAACATTAGCTACCCTCCAATCCATGGGTACTGTTCCAGAGTCTATCAAGTTCTGGAAGATGACCAGCAATGCATCTACTATTTCTAGGGCCACTTCCTTAAGTACCCTAGGATGTAGAGTATCAGGCCCTGGGGATTTATCGGCCTTCAATCCCGTCAATTTCTCTAACACCATTTCCCTACAGATACTGATTTCTATCAGTTCCTCCCTTTCATTAGACCCTATGTTCCCCGAGATCTCTGGGAGGTTATTTGTGTCCTCCTTTGTGAAGACAGAACCAAAATATGTATTTAATTGGTCTGCCATTTCTTTGTTCCCCATTATAAATTCCCCTGATTCTGACTGCAAGGGATCTACGCTTGACTTCACCAATCTTTTTCTCTTCACATATCTATAAAAGTTTTTACAGTCAGTTTTTATGCTCCCTGCAAGCTTATTCTCATACTCTATTTTCCCCCTCTTAATTAATCCCTTTGTCCTCCTTTGTTGAATCCTAAACTGCTCCCAATCCTCAGGTTTACTGCTTTTTCTGGCCAATTTATATGTCCTCTCCTTGGATCTTATGCTATCTCTAATTTCCCTTGTTAGCCACGGTTGAGTCACCTTTTTTGTTTTATTTTTATGCCAAACTGGGATGAAAAAATTCTGTAGTTCATCCATGCGATCTTTGAATGTTTGCCATTGCCTATCCACCGTCAACCCTTTGAGTGACATTCCCCAATCAATCCTACCCAACTCGCGCCTCATACCATCGTAGTTTCCTTTATTTAAATTCAGGACCCTAGTCTCTGAGTCAACTACTTCACTCTCCATCTTAATGAAGAATTCTATCATATTATGATCGCTCCGACCCAAGGGGCCTCGCACAATAAGATTGCTAATTAATCCTTTCTCATTACATAATACCCAGTCTAAGATGGCCTGATCTCTAGTTGGTTCCTCGACATATTGGTCCAGGAAACCATCCCATATACACTCAGGAATTCCTCCTCCACAGTATTGTTACTAATTTGGTTAGCCCAATCTATATGTAGATTAAAGTCACCCATGATAACTGCTGTGCCCTTATTGCACGCTTCTCTAATTTCCCTTTTAATGCCATCCCCACCCTCTGCATTACTGTTTGGAGGTCTATATATATCCCCCACTAACGTTTTCTGCCCCTTGGTATTTCTCAGTTCTACCCATACAGATTCCACATCATCAGAGCTAATATCCTTCCTTACAATTGTGTTAATCCCCTCTTTAACCAGCAATGCTACCCCACCTCCTTTTCCTTTTTGCCTATCTTTCCTGAATATTGAATACCCCTGGATGTTGAGTTCCCAGCCTTGGCCACCCTGTAGCCATGATGGTGGTTAGAGTGATAGGAAGCTGCAGGTTCTTGTCCATTGTCTATGGTGTGGTAAGAAGGTGTGAAGCAAATGTGTTTGATTGGGCAACCTAAGAAAGCCTGGCCAAGATGAGTGTATCCCTTGCATCCCGGGCAACAATGTGCTCACGTGCTGCTGCCGCTGGTTGATGCGCCTCCGCAAGGTCTTCATTATCGCTCTCCTCCTCCTCATCCGAGGAGGCTCTGCGCTGAGCCATTTGTCCCTCAGGCAGCTGCAAGCCTCGATGCTGTGTGATGTTGTGAAGTGCACAGCAGACCACAACAATTCTGGAGACCCTGGCTGCTGAGTACTGCAGGGCTTCACCTGATCTCAAGGCATCTGAATCGCATCTTCAGCAAACCGATAGTTTGCTTGATAATGGATCTGGTCGAAATGTGGCTGGAGTTGTAGTGCTCCTCAGCTTCATTGGATGGCCTCCTGACCGGCGTCATTAGCCACGTCTTCAGGGGATAGCCCTTGTCTCCAAGTAGCCATCCGCAAAGTTGGTTTGGCGGACTGAAGAGCGGAGGCACACTAGACTGCCGCAGGATGAATGAGTCATGGCAACTGCCAGGGTGCTTTGCGCAAACATGCAAAATGTCCTTGTGGTCACACACCAGCTGTACGTTGAGGGAGTGGAAGCACTTGCAGTTAACAAAAAGAGCTGGGTTGTGATGGGATGCCTTAAGGGCCACATGTGTGCAGTCTAGACGCCCTGCACCCTTGGCAAGCCTGCTATATTTGCAAATCCAACCGCACACGCGGTTACACTTGCTTCATCCATGGAGAGGCGTATGTAATTGTGCGCCTTTGCAAAGAGGGCATCGGTAACCTGCGTGATGCAAGTGTGTGCGGCCAACTGGGAGATGCTGCTGCTGTCTGCTGATGAGCCCTGGAATGAGCCTGATGCAAAAAAGTTGAGTGCAGTGGTGACTTTTACGGCCACTGGTAAGGGGTGTCCACCCGATCCTCTGGGCTCCAGGTGTTGGTGCAGCATTGCGCAGATGTCACCCACTACCTCTCGCGAAAGTCTCAGCCTCCTTTGGCACTGCTGCTCAGTCATGTTGAGGAACCTCATCCTCATCCTGTAAACCCTGTTTTGGGGGTATCTCCTGTGGCGACGTGCTTCCCTGCGGTGGCGCCTTCTGTCCTGTGCAGCTTCAGGTGCGTGAGCAGCAGGTTGGCGCTCCTGTTGTTGCTGCTGCTGTTGTTCCTGGTTCTGTTGCTGCCAAGGCTGGTCTTCGTCCGAATCTGAGGTCCAGGAGGAAAGGAAATAAATGGTTCCCATGATGATGGTATATACCTCAGTTGAGGAAGCTCTCAGTCAATGTGGGGAGAGGGTTTTCCCAGAAGGTCACAGTGGAGATGGATCTCAGCTTCACCACTTCCAAGATCAGTAGACCTGCAAAAAGTTCTCCAAGTCCTGAGAAACCAAAGTTCTGCCACCTGCAACTGATCCTTGTTGAAAATTCCGTTTTCATGGTGGAGCTGCAGCTGTTAGGAAGCCAGCCACTTGTGAACCCGACAGGATTAGCTGGCGTGTTTCAGGAGAGACGTGCAGCCCGCTGGAAATGTGGCAAAATTTGAAAGGCCTCTCAAAGTGGGATTATAGAGGTCGTTAAGTAGCAGTTAAGTGCCTTAAGGGCCTATCCCGCCGCTTGGAGGCGGGACCGAAACGGAGTCTGTAAGCCCGCCTTTGAGAAAGTTGCGTAGAGCCGGGTTGACGGCGGGATCGGAACCCGCCTTCAAACCTGCCTCCTTCGGGCTGGTAAAATCCAGCCTAAGTATCACGCTGGTGCTGTAACGGAGGTTAAGGCCGAGGCACATTACTGGGACTGACCACAGGGAGCTTGGACTTTGGGATATAATTTTATCAGCCAATTCCAAACAAAATGGCCCTGATTTTAACTCCAGGTGGATTCCCTGCTCAGGCCCGAGTTAAAATGACAGTCGGGTCTCAAAGATGTCATTGGGCCACAACATGCATCTGTAAAGAAGGACCCTGTTGGCTCTGGGGGTGTGTCCTTGCTGCCTGCTCAGGAGAGCAGGTTAAAATTACAGATGTTGCGATCACAAAATTTGCTGGATTATCATAAAAACCCAACTAGTTCTCTAATGTCCTTCAGGGAATTAAACCTGCCATCTCGACCCAGTCTGGCCCCAAGACCCTAATCAACACTAGGTGGTTGACTCATAACTCTAAAGTGGCCAAACAAGCCAGCTCAGGATGTGGGCAACATTGACACGGCTGCATTTATTGACCATCACTAGTTGCCCTTTACTGAGAGCAAAAAGAAAGTTGGCGATACAATGAAGCGGTTTTTTAAAAATGATATGCTTCCCTGATTGCCAAGTGGGTAGAGGCAGTGCGCGCTGTAACACAAAGCCATGGGCTGTCCAGTGACCCCACCAGAAAGCACATGGGTATCAACATTAGGTTTGGCTGTGTTGGCTCTCCACAGTCAAATAGCCCGCTGACACTCCCTGACCAGGCTCGCATACGAAGAACAAGCACTTTTGGGGGGAGGGGGAAAAGAGACTGGAGAACTGCTTCATCAGTGGAACTGAAATCAGCAAGGGTCAGGACCTTCAGGAAAAGAGGGAGGGGGGGAAATTGAAAGAAATATGCACAGCAGGAGTATCAGTTTCTGAAGGCAAAAGAGAAGGTTAATGTGGTCCTCTATCAGAAATGGGACAATCCAGCTGGAATAGGCATGGCTTGGAGAAGAAAGGAGGGATGGGCCAAATGGGTCAAGGGTTCGTATCTACTCAAATACCCCATGACGTACGAAAACTACTAGGCACTTGGTCCGAGTATTAAACAAGGCTTTAATCAACTGTTTTTCAACATGGAGATCTAGTTGTGTAAAAATGGAGTTTTCAGACCAGTTAGCCTTGGAACTTATGCTGCTCAATCATGTGACACGTCCCTTTAAGACAATAAAAAAAAGCCTTGTATTTATCTAGCGCTTTTCACGATCTCAGGACGTCCCATATGCTTTACAACCAATGAAGTACTTTTGAAGTGTAGCCACTGTTGTAATGTAGGGAACATGTTTGTCTACACATACATTGGACTCAAACTGAATCTCTACGTTATGTAAACTTCAGCTGGGCTCGAGCTACAGCAACTCTACAACAACAGAAAAGGTGTCATATATTTGGAGCAACTAATGACTGATACACAAATAGGAGATTATGGCAGTCTTTTTATAGGCATTGATTTTAAAAAAAATCTCAAAACGCTGCTTAATTTTTCACCAGCGCTGTTTTTAAAGCCACAATCCAGACTTGATTATATAGCAGTCATTGACTCGGAGGGAAAATACTTCAGTGCTGCGCGAGTAATTTTAAAATGCAATCATGTGGCAAATTGTTCATACCCATACTACAGTCCAAGCTAGTTATTATTTTTTTTCCTGCAGCCTCTTATGAAGTAAAGCAGACCAGAGTTTGGCACAGAATGCCAAGCAAGATACTTTAAAAAATGAGGTGAAAATCGAAATTGCTGGAAATGCACAGCACGAGTATCAGTTTCTGAAGGCAAAAGAGGGTTAATGTGGTCCTCTATCAGAAATGGGACAATCCAACTGGAATAGGCATGGCTTGGAGACGAAAGGAGGGATGGGCCAAAATGGGTCAAGGGTTTGTATCTACTCAAATACCCCATGACGTAAGAAAACTACTAGGCACTTGGTCCGAGTATTAAACAAGGCTTTAATCAACTGTTTTTCAACATGGAGATCTAGTTGTGTCCTTCACTGGTTCCTGTTAAAGAATGTCCTGAGCAAGCTGGGCCCATGCCCGAGTATTTATACTCTCCCTGGACAGCGCCACCAGCAGGCCGCCCAGTATTACTTCATAAGTAATTTCCACATGAATGACAAGATTCCTGTCACCCCACGTCCTTCGCCCCACTATTGACGGACGTACCATCAGCCATCTAGGTCCTCAGCACTGGAATTCCCTCCCTAAACCTCTCTACCTCTCTCTCCTCCTTGAAGAAGCTCCTTAAAACCTACCTCTGACCAAGCATGCAGTCACATGTCCTAATGTTTCCTTCGTTGCCTCGGTGTCAATTTTTGTTTGATTATGCTCCGGTGAAGCACCTCGGGATGTTTTAT
Source organism: Somniosus microcephalus (assembly GCF_052327205.1). NCBI lineage: Eukaryota > Metazoa > Chordata > Chondrichthyes > Squaliformes > Somniosidae > Somniosus > Somniosus microcephalus. The sequence continues at coordinate 14,795,231 of NC_141002.1, read as the reverse complement.
TACATTAAAGGCGCTATATAAATGCAAGGTGTTATTGTTGTTGTTGTTGTTGTTGTTGTTATTGACCACCCTTCCTGTCAAACCATTTCAGTTGTAGATCACTCTCTCTGTAAAGAAATACTACCTGGCACCTGACCCAGACATGCTGTTCATAATCATGAACCGGCACCCTCTTGTCCTGGTGTGTCTGAAGTTCCTTTGTTTACTATTATCAATCCTGTTAAGTATCTTATCTATGGGGCCCCTCTTATTGAGGCTGAAGGCACCTAACTTATTCATGCCAAATTCCTAAAAGGCAGCGATTTTCAAATGTTTCTCTTGCAAACATTGACAATATCAGCTTGGCTCAGTTGGTAGCACTCTTGCCTTGGAATAGAAGACTGATTGGGTCAAACCACATTCCAGAATTTAAGCATATAATCTAGGCCGACACTTCACTACAGTACGGAGAGAGCGCTAGATTGTTGGAGGTGTCATCTACTGAATGAGATGTTAAACCAAGATGGTGTCAGCCTGTTCAGGTTGCTCTATTTGAAGACAGCCAGGATGTCTGTTCTCTCAGTCTCCTGTCCTGGTCATTTATCTCATGCTATTTGTGGGACCTTGCTGTGCAAGTTGGCTGCTGTGTTAGCCTACATAACAGTGACTACACTTCAAAAATAACTCGTTGGTTGTAAAGCACTTTGGCATGTCCTGTGGTTGTGAAAGGCTCTGCCTAAATGCAAGTTCATTCTTTTAATCCCAAGACACCCTGTCCTAATTTCCAAAAATTGTCAGTTACCCAAAGGAAGGCAAGATTAATGTGATAGTTAGTCAGAAACATACAGTAATCTGATTCCCTGGTAGATCCCCCAGGACTGAGGGAGGGACCTAGTTTGAGAATCTATGCTGTATACAGTGGTGGTGGTGGAGGGGGGAGAATACTCAACATCTTAAATACCAATGCCAAAAACTGCCAATGTTTCTCAAAACAAGGTATGTAACTTGTAACTAAATCACTTTATTGGAAGCAGCCGAGATCGCGATCGATGTTGGCAAGGTGAAGAGATGAACCAAAGATAGGAAGTAAAATGAGAGGCTAACGAGAAGCACAAACAACATTTCTCACTAAATTATCTTCTGAAGCTTGTGAATGCATTTGGGAAAATGAGAGTACTGATGGGCAAGAATGAGAAAATCTATGAAATGATTACTGATGTTGATGTGTCTCTCTCACAGACCATTACCCTTTCTAACTTAATATTGGTTATTGCCTCATATGCTGATACTCTAGTCTGATCACCAACCTCGTGTTTCACCCTTTGACGCTGCTCCTGTCTGGTGTCAATTGTCCAAAACTCACCACTATCTTTCTCAAACTTCTTCTCAGAGAGCAATTCGTGGCTCAGTGTTAGCACTCTCACCAGAAGATCATGGGTTCATAGTCCCACTCCAGAGACTTCAGCACATAATCTAGGCTGACACGCCAGTGTAGTACTAAGGGAGTGCTGCACTGTTGGAGGTGCCGTCTTTCGGATGCAATGTTAAACTGAGATCCATCTGCCCTTTCAGGTGTATGTAAAAGATTCCATGGCACTATTTGAAGAAGAGCAGGGGAGTTCTCCCAGTGTCCTGGCTAATAGTGATCCCGCAATCAACATCACTAAGAGATTATCTGGTCATTATCACATTGCTGTTTATGGGACCTTGCTGTGTGCAAATTGGCTGCCGCCTTTCCTACATTACAATAGTGACTACACTGCAAAAGTACTTTATTGGCTGTAAAGCACTTTGGGACATCCTGGTGATCATGAAAGGCACTATATAAATGCAAGTCTTTCTTCCTTTCTCCTAAACACTCAACACATCCTTCAAACCTTCTCTTCTGGTCTATGGACTGCCCTGACCTCCCCTCTCACAGGGACTGCAAAGGGACACATGGTTTTCCTGGCATCCTCAATTACAGTGATGGGAGCAGGCAACTTGCACTGGTACGGAAAGCCTGGGCGATGTAGAGAGCTTGTGAAGACTTCTGAAGATGTCATTAAGATAGGAGGGGGAAAGCAAAAACAGTGAAGGCAGAATAGGCATTCTGAAGGCACTAAGTTGGCGGTGGAGCTCAGAAAAATAACTGCAACTAGGGGAAAATACTTTATGTTGGATCCACTGCAGGTGACGTAAAAGGAAGACATAAAGCATATAGAAAGGAAAGGACTTGCATTTATATAGCATCTTTCATGATGTCCCAAGGCATTTCACAGACAATGAAGTGCTTTAAGTGCAGTCGCTGTTGTAATGTAGGAAATACGGCAGCCAATTTTTAGACAGCAAGGTCCCACAATCAGCAATGTGATAATGACCAGATAATACATTTTAGTGATGTTGGCGGAGGGATAAATATTGGCCAGGACACCGGGGAGAACTCCCCTGCTCTACTTCAAATAGTGCCCTGGGATCTTGTACATCCACCCGAGAGAGTAGGTAGGGGCCTCGGTTTAACATCCCACCTGAAAGACGGCACCTCCGACAGTGCAGCACTCCCTCAGTACTGCAGTGAAGTGTCAGCCTGGATTATATGCTCAAGTCTCTGAAGTGGGACGTGAACCCACAACTTTCCGACTCAGAGGCCAGAGTGCTGACTAGTTCTCCATTCCATTCTTAGACAGTCCCTCGGAACCGAGGATGACTTGCTTCCATGTTAAAAATGAGTTCGCAGGTGACTGATGAGTCCAATGCGGGACCTACAGTCTCTGTCACAGGTGGGGCAGACGGTGGTTGAAGGGGTGGGTGGGTGGGGTGCTTGGGTTGACGTGCGCTCCTTGCGCTGCCTGCGCTTGGCTTCCGCTTGCTCCCGGCGAAGAGACTCGAGGTGTTCGGCGCCTTCCCGGATGCTTCTCCTCCACTTTGTGCGGTCTTGGGTCAGGGATTCCCAGGTGTTGGTGGGGATGTTACACTTTTTCAAGGAGGCTTTGAGGGTGTCCTTGAAATGTTTCCTCTGCCCATCTGGGGCTCTCTTGCTGTGCCAGAGCTCCGAGTAGAGCTAACTAGTAAGCCATGGCTGACACCGTATACATTGAAATGTGGGTTCAATTTACGGAGTTGAAAAAAACAAAGATCGACTTTTTGTGCCTAAGGTGGGAAATCAATGCCGAGTCAAAAAATCTCACCAGACCTTGTATTTAATTGCTTTGAAATAAAATCTGTGTGTATAATTGCACTTTGCTGACACAAAGAGCATTTATTAAAAGCATTTCTCACTTTTTAAGGGATACGTTCAATATAGATTGGCTACAACACTGTCAGACTGTTAAGCAAACTGTACAGCAATACCACCAGGACATCATTACCAGCTCTCATCGTACACTGAAAGAATCCTCAGCTTCACCTTCACATACATGTGCAAGGCCAGTTGGTGCCAACCAGGTCCTGGAGGGCAGTGCAGTTCTTTAAAGGGTTAAAGCAGGACCATTTCCCTCTATTGCAGGTTTGCTACCAGGAGTGCACCAGAACTACACTTCCACCCACCCATGTGACCCCATCCTGTCTGCCTCACTCAACTTCATTTTATTATCATCAACTCTGAGCACTCTTTGCATCCACCGTTTGGAGCTTGCCTTGGGGGGTGGGGATCTGATGGGAAACTCGATGCTGCTACAGCAGCTCAAAGGGGCAGGCGACAGCCATTTTGTGTCTGAAACAATGTGCTCGCTGCAACATTTGAGGCTGTTGGTCCTTCCGGGCACCAAGCTCCCAAATTTACACACATTTCAGCTGCAGCATTTTGGCTAAAATCCAGGAAAAGGAGGAGCCAGCTTTTTAGGGAAGGATGCTAACAAAAAGCATAAGCCAAGCCTCGTGTGTAGTGTATGTACCCGTCTACCCTTAAGGAAATTATTGTATGTAACCGTTCACCTTTAAGGGAACTACTTTAAGTGTGGCACTACTTGTTTGGCTTCTGTATACTGTAATACTGACAGTGACCACACCAGTATATAAGTGTTGTGACAGGATAACTGGGGCAGATTCGCCCGGACCTTCGAATAGTAAAGACCAGTTGTTGTTATTTCTGAAGTCTGTGTATTTATTAACTGCACAACCCACAGACTTTACAGTGGCGACGAGTCCGATCGTACCCTGCGGCAAGATTACCAAAGCAAGAAGAGCGTCGAAGAGAGGCAACCGCCCTCGTCGTGCTGCTGGAAGAAAACACGAGGCTGCAGCAGGAGAAAGGTGGAAGACTTTAGCAACAAAAGCTTCCGTCTGCAACAGGCACTGACTACCCTTCTACCACGGTACAGAGTGAGCCGATCAGCAGGGAACAAGGCGGCCGAAGAGACTGTGAGTAGGGGAAGGTGTAGAGAATATCCGGAGGATAAGGGCAGAGCACTCGACCTCGGTCGAGGGGGAGCTGAGCCGGTCAAAAGTCAGGTCCAACGGCGTCGGATGACAGCCGGACCGCGATCGGCGGGAAAAATCCGGGCAGCGACCGCAGCCACGAAGCGCTGAGCCTGCGAGTAGGCGCGGGAAGAGAAACCCAGCCGCAGCCGGGGAGGGAAACACCGGTCTGCAAGAGGGCTGGGGAGGCGAACGGGAACCGTGCGGGTGAGAGCCGGGTGCGGAGAGAGAGACTGCGAGGAGCCAGTCCAGCGGCTGAGCTGTTCTCCACCAACGGGGTACTCAGAGCCGGCAAAACCGAATGTGCGGGAGTGGGAGAGAGACACAGCCGAAAACGGGGTGAGAGACTGCGCGAGAGCCAGTCCAGCGGCTGAACTGTCCTCCGTTAACGGGGTGTACCCAGCGCCGGTAGAGCTGTGCGGGCGGGAGGAGAAGACAGAGCCGAGTAGGGGGAGCTGTGCGAGAGCCAGCCCAGTGGCTGAACCTGTCCGCTGCGGGGAAAGCGTACCCCTTCCACCAGGAAGAAACGCGGGAAGCCGCCATTAGGCGGAGGAGCCGACAGAAGCGGGAAACCGCCATTGAAGTGGGCGGGGAGAGAAAGGAAGAGCGGGAAACCGCCAAATTCGCGGGAAAAGCCGCCATCTTAGAAAAAAAAAAATAATACATAAGAATTTAAAGAAATATTTGTGTTGTACCCAAAGAAAGGAAGATGCCTAAGCGTGGGGACAGCAACGATTTTAACTCCGAAATAGAAGACTGGCCCACGTACGTGGAACGTATTGAGATACATTGTAAGGCTAACAAAATAGCTAAGGAGGAAAAAGCTGTAACCTTACTTAACATGATGGGTGCGAAAACATTCGGGTTGTTGAAACATCTTCTCTCTCCAGCTAAACTGACGGATCAGACTTTCGAGGATATAGTAGCGGTGCTGAAGGATCACTTGAACCCCACACCGTTGAAGCTGGCTGAACGATTCAGATTCTATGCGAGAACGCAGAAGAAAGACGAAAGCAACGCGGAATACTTGGTCGAATTGCGGAGGCTAGCGAAACACTGCCAGTTCGGAGGGAATCTGACAGAGGCACTGCAAGACAAGTTCGTATGTGGATTGTCCAAAGAAGGGACGCAAAAGCCACTACTGGAAGAGAACAACCTCACACTTGACAGGGCTGTCCTTATAGCCGCATCATACGAAGCCGCAGCAAAAGGAACGGCGGTAATGCAGCGGAAGGCGGTGGCACTAGGGGTGGACCACATCACCTCGAGGACTACGAAATGCTATCGTTGTGGGAAGACAACACACGACCAGAAGCGTTGCTGGGGTAAAAACCAAGAATGCCGGAAATGTGGCAAGATCGGGCACATAGCTAAAGTGTGCCGGTCAGGAACGACGTACAACAATAACGAGTCCTCACAAAAATGGTACAGAAAGGTACAAGAGGCGACTAGGAAGAGTCTGAAGGAACAGAAGTCGGACTCACACTCCAAACACAAAGGACTGGACAGTCTGAGAATCCACAACGTGAGCAATGAAGCCGACCGACAAACTATTTGGATAACGTTACAGATTGAGAAGGTCCAAGTAAAAATGGAAGTAGACACCGGATCGGCGTTGACTGTCATGAATAAGCATGACTATAAAAAGTTTTTCAAGCATATTCCACTACGGAATACGGATCTAGTGCTGCAGACATACACGGGGCACAAAGTATTCCCCATCGGAAAACTAGAGGTTAAGGTGAGATACCAGGATAAAGTTCACCACCGGTTAGATCTGTATGTGTTGCCTGAGGGAGGTCCACCACTTCTGGGACGAGAGTGGATCCGAAAAATAAAGATGGACTGGCATGCACTAAACACCATGACGGTGGAGTCCGAAAAAGAGGATGTCAAACCTGAACGGTTGTCCAGAATATTAGACGAAGCTAAAGAGGTATTCCAGCAAGGACTGGGAACACTGCGAGGTATTAAAGCAAAGGTCAAGATTGCAGAACATGCAAGCCCAAAGTTTTTTAAGGCCAGATCGGTACCGTACGCAATACGACCAGCAGTAGAGGCAGAACTAGAAGAACTTGAACGATCAGGGGTTCTGTCAAAAGTAGACTGGAGTGAGTGGGCCACGCCCATTGTTCCCATCATGAAATCCTCACCAAGTAATAAGCCAGGGGGACCGGGGAAGGTCCGTATCTGCGGAGATTTCAAGATCACAGTGAATCCGGTACTTCACACGGTACAATACCCGCTTCCGCGGATTGAAGATATTTTTGCTTCATTGGCTGGAGGGAAGCACTTCACGAAGATAGACTTGGCTCAGGCATATTTACAGATGGAGGTTGAGGAAGAGTCACGCCAATACCTCACCATCAACACTCACAGAGGCTTGTATCGCTATAATAGACTGGTCTTTGGAGTAGCTTCGGCGCCAGCAATTTGGCAGAGGGCCATGGAACAGGTGTTACAAGGAATTCCAAGCACGCAGTGCTACTTAGATGATATTCTAATCACGGGAAAAGATGAGGAAGAGCACCTCACGAATTTGAAACTGGTACTCACCAGGTTGAAGGAGTATGGCCTTCGGGTTAATCGCAAGAAGTGTGAGTTCTTCCAAAAACGGATCTCATACTGCGGTCATGTCATTGACCGAGAGGGACTACATAAGTCACCGGAAAAGATAGAAGCGGTCGTGAAGGCCCCCGCTCCAGGAAACGTGTCACAGCTAAGGTCATTCTTGGGGTTGATTAATTACTATCACAAGTTTCTGCCAAATTTATCTACGGTGCTGCATCCGCTAAATGAGCTGTTGCGGAAAGAAACACCATGGAGGTGGAGTGAAGAATGCAAAGAGGCTTTTCGCAGGAGCAAGGAGTTGATTACCTCTGAAGAAGTGTTGGCTCATTTCAACCCAGCATTACCCCTTCGGCTAGCTTGTGATGCTTCCCCGTACGGAATTGGGGCAGTACTTTCGCACAGACTACCAAATGGCTCGGAAAGGCCGGTGGCATTCGCGTCCCGATCATTAACACCAGCGGAACGAAATTACGCCCAGATAGATAGGGAGGCCCTCAGTCTTGTGTGGGGCGTGAAGAAATTCAACCATTACCTGCAGTGTAAGAGGTTCACATTGCTGACGGACCACCAGCCGTTGGTGTCCATATTCAACCCAAACAAGGCCGTTTCTACCATGACGGCACAAAGGTTACAAAGATGGTCAGTTTTACTTGGAGCACACCAGTATGATATTGAATACAAACGGTCCAAACAGCATGGAAACGCTGATGGGCTATCACGCTTGCCATTGCCGATGGTAGAAGAAGCGAGGACAGTGGACCCAGTAGAGTTGTTCCACTCATCAAAAGTGGAGTGTCTGCCGATAACAAACTCAATGATTGAGAATGAGACAAGGAATGACCCGACTCTTTCACGAGTCTATGATTTAACGGTGGAGGGATGGCCAGCACAGTGCGAACCAACACTGCAAGCATTCTCACAGAGGAAAGAACAACTGTCAGTGTGTCGAGGAACCCTGATGTGTGGGTCTAGAGTGGTGATTCCACCCAAACTCCAAAAGAAGGTACTTAAGGAGCTGCACGAAGGACACCTGGGTGGCGTAAAGATGAAGAATCTAGCAAGGGCGTTTGTGTGGTGGCCAGGCATCGATGGGGACATAGAGGAGATCACGAAGAATTGCCTAGGATGTCAGAGGGTTCAGAATGCGCCACCACAGGCTCTTCTGCACCCATGGGAGTGGCCCTCATCTCCCTGGCAAAGAGTACACATCGACTTTGCTGGTCCATTTATGGACTCGATGTTCCTAATAGCGGTAGATGCCCACTCCAAGTGGCCAGAAGTAATTAAGATGACCACCACCACGACGGAAAAAACCATCACGGTGTTAAGGACTATGTTTGCTCGGAATGGCCTGCCAGAACAGATCTGTTCTGACAATGGGCCGCAATTTGTATCTGAGGAATTTAAGAAATTCTTAAAGAGCAATGGGGTTAAACATTACACGTCAGCCCCATACCATCCCGCCTCCAATGGATTGGCTGAAAGGTTTGTCCAGACCTTCAAGAAGGCCGTAAAGGCCATGAGTAATGAAGACATAAGTTTACAGCATAAGGTGGATAGTTTTTTGTTGGCATACCGAAATGCAACCCATGCGGTCACAAATCAAACTCCCGCGATGATGTTTTGTAATAGACGCCTACGATGTCGGCTGGATTTACTCAAACCAAACGTCAGAAGGGACGTAGAGAACCGGCAATTCCAGGGCATGAATGAAAGGGCCACTAGATCCTTCCAGACCGGTCAACGAGTTTTGGCCCGGGACTATCGTACTGAGAAATGGCAGCCTGGAACGATTGGAAAAAGGCTAGGCCCGTTGATGTACACTGTGGACATTGGAGACAATATGATAAGGCGCCATGTTGACCAGATCATAGGGTCCGCCACAAATGGGCCCCCGACTTCACCACCTTACCCGGATAAGGTTGAGACTGAGTTACCCAGAACACCTACGTCCGATCTGGTAGTTCTGGAGTCAGAGGAACCTGACACTGTGCTTCGAGCCGATTCAACTTTACCAGAAACACCTACTAGCCCGCTTGGAATGACGACACCACTGCGGCGTTACCCGGACAGAATCCGGAAACCTCCCGAAAGACTGAATCTATGAACTGTCTTAAATAAATCTGTATATATATATGTGATAATGTATGTCCACTATGGACTCAGTATGTTGAAAGCTAAAAAGGGAGGATTGTAGTGTATGTACCCGTCTACCCTTAAGGAAATTATTGTATGTAACCGTTCACCTTTAAGGGAACTACTTTAAGTGTGGCACTACTTGTTTGGCTTCTGTATACTGTAATACCGACAGTGACCACACCAGTATATAAGTGTTGTGACAGGATAACTGGGGCAGATTCGCCCGGACCTTCGAATAGTAAAGACCAGTTGTTGTTATTTCTGAAGTCTGTGTAATTATTAACTGCACAACCCACAGACTTTACATCGTGGAAAGAGGCAACCTTGGTTCTGAGCACCACCTCGAACAGCCACTCAATACCAGCTTCACTGACTCCACCAGGGCAGCCAAGTTAAGAGGGTGTGGAGATGCCGGAGTTGGACTGGGGTGGACAAATCTAAGAAGTCACACAACACCAGGTTATAGTCCAACAGCTTTATTTGAAATCACAAGCTTTCGGAGCGCTGCTCCTTCTTCAGGTGAAGTGGAGAAATGCATAAAGACACAGCTTATACAGTCAGAGAATCATGTCAGATGTTTACAGGTAACCTTTCCAACTGCCATTTATTGCACCTCGGCAGAGAGATAATCACAGCAGTCAAAGGTGTGAATTGTGTCCAAACAGGTCAGTCAGGGAAACATTACATCAAAGAACAATGAGGTGGGGTCACAAGGGGTCAAATATTGCAGATGCTGGGGTCTGTATGAAAAACAAAAAAACAGACAAAAAACATTTTTTTGGGCTGGAAATCACAGCAGGTCCGGCCGCATCTGTGTAGAGAGAACAAGCCAATGTCGACTCGAGTCTGGATGACCCTGCATCAGGTGGGGTTACATGTAACGTGACATGAACCCAAGATCTCGGTTGAGGCCGTCCTCATGAGTGCGGAACTTGGCTATCAGTTTCTGCTCGCCGATTTTGCGTTGTCGTGTGTCTCGAAGGCCACCTTGGAGAATGCTTACCCGAAGATCGGAGGCTGAATGTCCTTGACCGCTGAAGTGTTCCCCGACTGGGAGGGAACACTCCTGCCTGGTGATTGTTGCGCGGTGTCCGTTCATCCGTTGTCGCAGTGTCTGCATGGTCTCGCCGATGTACAGATACCATCATCACACGTGAGGACACCACCCACCAGGTACATGGTACATACTCATGTGACTCGACCAACGTTGTCTACCTCATACGTTGCAGGAAAGGATGCCCCGGAGCATGGTACATCGGCGAGACCATGCAGACACTGCGACAACGGATGAACGGACACCGCGCAACAATCACCAGGCAGGAGTGTTCCCTCCCAGTCGGGGAACACTTCAGCAGTCAAGGACATGCAGCCTCCGATCTTCGGGTAAGCATTCTCCAAGGTGGCCTTCGAGACACACGACAACGCAAAATCGTCGAGCAGAAACTGATAGCCAAGTTCCGCACTCATGAGGACGGCCTCAACCGAGATCTTGGGTTCATGTCACGCTACATGTAACCCCACCTGATGCAGGGTCACCCAGACTCGAGTCGACATTGGCTTGTTCTCTCTACACAGATGCGGCCGGACCTGCTGTGATTTCCAGCCAAAAAAAAAATGTTTTTTGTCTGTTTTTTTGTTTTTCATACAGACCCCAGCATCTGCAATATTTGACCCCTTGTGACCCCACCTCATTGTTCTTTGATGTAATGTTTCCCTGACTGACCTGTTTGGACACCATTCACACCTTTGACTGCTGTGATTATCTCTCTGCCGAGGTGCGATAAATGGCAGTTGGAAAGGTTACCTGTAAACATCTGACATGATTCTCTGACTATATAAGCTGTGTCTTTATGCATTTCTCCACTTCACCTGAAGAAGGAGCAGCGCTCCGAAAGCTTGTGATTTCAAATAAAGCTGTTGGACTATAACCTGGTGTTGTGTGACTTCTTACACAAGTTAAGAGGGGACAGTCAACAACAACACACTTGCATTTATACAGCACCTTTAACATAATAAAACATCCCGAGGCACTTCAAGGAAAAGATTCTTTGGGGTGGGAGTTCCAGAGTTTAAGGCCTAGATGGCTGAAGGCACGGCCACCATTGGTCGAGGTGGAGGAAGTGAGTGATGCATAGGAGGCCAGAGCTGGAGGAATGTAGAGGTTCTTGGAGGATTGTAGGGCTGGAGGCTACATGCCTTGTAAATAGAGCACTACAATAAGCACTTTACATATTTGCAGCCACATTGTCCTCACTACCTGACGCACTATTTCCAACTTACCAGCAGAGTGCAAGAAGCACCACAACCTCTTCCTGCCCCTACAGATGTCCCTTCACTCGGTTAAAAACCTCACGTGATCTGTAATTGCCTGTCTCTTGCACCTGTGATCAGCCTCGTTAAGAAATGCTTCCTGACACCTGGGTTGCATTCCACATGAGGGCAACCAGAGTCCGTCCACCATCCTTACTGTTCTCTTAAAGGGGAAAACGGCCTCAGCCAAAGAGCTGTCCCAAAGTCCCACCTCAATTTCCCAAGGCTCCGGTTGAAAACCATGAGCAGCCGCCTCAGAACCTCCGATCACTTAGAAGTAAGGAGGCACCGAGAGGAGGCACGGAGCCACAATAATAATAGGAAAGCATACAGATTTGTTTACATTGAAATGTTCTTATTAGTATGTGTGGAACAATTTGGGGTCATTGGGAGTTGTGGAGGAGACCTCCATGTTGAGTTGCCAAAGGAGGCTAGCATGGCAGGACTGATTTTGTAGTCGGCACAGCTCTTGTTTAGGTAAAGGTGTCCCTCATGAGCTGGATCTGCCAATGCCTGGTAACCTGACAACAGGCTCTTCTGGGCCACTTTTCCTCAGCTGCCTGCTTACCCCTTTTTTGGGTAGCCATGACAAGGCAGCATTTATTTACCCATCCTAAGTTGCCCAAGGCATCAACAGTCAACCACATTGTGTAGGATTAGAGGCACTTGTAATTACCAGGCTTATTGAATTCAATTGCACATAGTGGAAATTGAACTCACAACCTATGAGTTGCTAGTCCAATACAATAACCACTGGGCTACCATCTTCACTTTCCTCTTCATAATAAGGAATCCTTAATGGAAGCATCACTGTGTCCTGTACTTCATGGCTGAAGGGCCAAAAATATATATAATCTCCACAGCACCAGCAGTAACGCTGAAGGTATTAGTAACCAGGAGATCGACAAATCCTGACAAAGCAAAAGAAAACCCTGTAATTCTTCAGCAGCAAAGTTGAACTAAGTACATTGCCCAGCAACCAGCTGTGCCTTTTTCATACAGGCACTGATCTTTTTTTGCAGTGAGCCACATGGGGCACGGTAGCATAGTGGTTATGTTTACTGGTCTAGTAATCCAGAGACCTGGACTAATGATCTCCTGCAGATGTGAATTCAAATCCCACCATAGTAGCTGAGGAATTTAAATTCAGTCAATTAAATAAACCTGGAATAAAAAAAACAAGCCACAGTAATAGCAATCCATGCAATGACCAGATTGTTGTAAAAACCCATCTGGTTCACTGATGCCCTTTAGAGAAGGAAATCTGCTGTCTGGTCTGGACAATGTGGTTGACTTTTAATTGCCCTCTGAAAGCCATTCAGTTGTACCAAACTGCAACAAAAACACCAGCGGTTCCAGAAAGTGGCTCACCACCACCTTCTCGAGGGCAATTTGGGATTCCCACATACAGTGAGCAAATAAAAAAAAAAGTGGTAGAGAGGAAGCAAATCCAATATTGGACATCATTTAGAACCCACTTGCCAATGATGGCAGGCTTGCTGGTAGAGAGAAACTGTAACCGGGTTTGCGGCTAGCCCAGCCCCATTTTTTTCAACTGTTTGCCTAGAATCCGCCACAGAATAGCAGTAAACAGGAGGGAAATCTAGGCTTTCATGTATAGTGTGTTGGTTTTGTGGCCGGTGGGCCGGCAGAGGGGTTATTAGCCTGAGGAGGGAACTGCTAATGTTTTTGACCCTGCTTCCCCACCCCCAGCCGAGATCCCAGAACAGACCCATCGAATATATAAGAAAACATCAAATGAGAGGAGACCATCCTACCATAGACCAAGCACGAAGCTGTCTATCCTAGACTCTACCCATTCCATTTAATGCCCTGAGCAGGGAGTCTGTGAGGTTTTATCTTGCCCTGCCCACTTCACAAAGGCACATCAAGCAAAACTTCAGACTATCTATTAAATGTGACTGGCCATGTTATGCATTTGATGCTGACACTGGGAACCAAAAGTGAAATACCGTCAGCTTGGCTCAGTTGGTAACACTCTTTGCCTCTGGGTCAGAAGGTTGGGTTTGAGCCTCATACCAAACTTTGAGAGCATAATCTGTGCCGGCACTCCAGGCCAGTGCTCAGGGTGTGCTGCCCTGTCGAGCTGTCGTCCTTCAAATGAGACTTTAGCCTGAGGCAGTGTCGGCCTGCTCCAGTTGTGCAGGTGATGTTGAAGGTCCCATGGATTTGAAATATCCCGTGAGATTATTCAATGACGAGCAGGTCATTAGACCAACATTGCTCCATCAGCCAACACTCTTAACAATAGATTAACTGGTCATTGGTCTCATTGCTGTTTGTGGGATCTTGTTGTGTGCAGAATGTCTGCTGCATTTTCCTACATAACAACAGTTGACTCCATTTCGAAGTTTTCATTTTGCATGAAGTGCTTTGAGATGATACTAAGAGACGTGTTAAGATTCTAACTAGTCCATTCCCCATCTCTTATCTTTAAGAGCACAGAAACATTGCCAAAAATTAAAACCAGCAAACAAATGTCCTTGTATTTGGACTGTTTGGGCTCGATGTTACTAACGGAGGCGGGTTGAGGGCAGACCCGCCGCTCGGCAGCTTTCGGACCCGCAGCCGGCTGCCGCCTCCCAGCACTTCAGTTTTTGGCTTCATTGGCCTCGTTATGGCCGACGTGCGGGTCCCTCCAGGCAGTTGCTTGGAGGATGTCAGTTTCTCGCGTCTGATGACGCGTTGTTTGTTTGAAAATTTAAAGGGGTCATGTCCGGTTTGCATACAAATGTCATTGGGATGAACTGGTGCATTATTATCTTGAAAGGGGAGTTGACAGCGTCTGTTCTGAGCAAAATTTAATGAATGATATGGCTGGTCATATTATTCCAGAAAGAGATTCATGATTTGTTGATATATGACTTTATTATCTGACTATGAAATGAAAAAGATGCCAGATGTGTTCCAATCATTTGCTTAATAATATTAATGCTTTTTTTCTTAAAGGTGCTGGGAGCTTTAGGAATGGCAACCCCAATAACTAAGGCTGGATCCAGGTGCAATGAGAGCTCTCTCCATGCTCTTGTTGAGGGAGGTGGAGGATGTCAGGAGGTCCTCTTCCCTGGAAACGGAAGGAGGAGGCCTCCTCAGCAAACCAAGGCTGCAAATTGCTGAGGAGGTGAGCTCGAGATTTGTGTGCAGGCGGACGTGGGTTTAGTGTCGAAAAAGGTATAATGATCTGCTGAGATTACCTAAAGTGTGGCCTCTGTGCTCTGGGACATGCAAGTTCAAGAGTGAGGGCTCAGAGCGATTTCCATGTACAGTAGAATGATGGTGGTGACGCTGACTGCAAACCACCGTTTATTGGACAGGTGATGCCTGTCGGACTTATATTCATCTCCATGTACCAGCCACCTGTGGCTGAAGCGTTTGCTTATGCGGGTCTGGCTTGGATGAGTGCATCCCTTGCCTGACGGCCATCAATGTGATCACCTGCTGCTGGATTGGCCACATCCGACCCCGCAAGGCATCACTCCCCGTCCTCCTCCTCATCCTCTTCCTCGTCCTCTTCCTTGTTCTCTTCATCTTCCTCCAAGGATGTTGTGTACTGAGCCACCTGTTCATCCGGCAGCACTAAGCCGCGCTGCTCTTCCTCCGAATCTGACGACCAGGATGAGAGGATGTAAATGGTTCCCATCCCATTGTTATAGACTTCAGTTGAGGCAAGAAGCGTGCAAGCGCACACTCAAAGTGGCCTGAAATTATTCCAATCAGTTCAAACAGCAGATGTGTGTCAGCTTGACCCGTCCCAAGGTCAGTAGATTTGCAAAATCTTATCCCAAACCTCCAACAACAAAGTTGTTGCAGTTGAATGCCAGCCATGTTACAGGAGCACTTTTAAAGTGCTGCACCGATAATGACTACAGATCATGTCCTCCACCAACTCGTCTCCTTGCAGCTGGACTGTTTCTGACAAGACGGGACACAGGAGCCAGAGGCACGAAATTGAGAAACCTCTGTCAAAATAGGATTAGCAATGCAGTTAACAGGCTCTTAACTGCCTTAACTGCCTGTCCCACCGGTTCCTGTCGGGTCAGTTTGGGAGCAGCTGACCCGACACTCACGAAAATTGCGTGGGGGTGGGATGGAGGAAGGTTGGTGTCTGAAGCCATTTTTTCCAATTTTCGCAGCTGACACGCCTCCAAATCCGCCTCCTCAGGGCTATTAAAATCGAGCCCTTCATTTCCAAAGCATAATATCTCAATTTTTTTGTTGGCCTGTGGAATTGGTGTTGAAGTTGATGCATTACAGAAAGGAAAACAGACTTCTACAAAATGTCACAACACAGAAGTTTGCTTTGCTAAAGGTTCAAAGAAATGACACATTGACATGAGATGTGGAAATTAGAAGCATTCCTTGCCCATTGTATTTGGACATGTTCATATATATAAAAAGATATCCTGCTGCACTGATGGTTCGGCTGTTAATACAGACCAAGAAGCTTTTAATATCCTCATAATAACAACAGAAAATGCTGGAAAAACTCAGCAGGCCCGGCAACATCCGTGGAGAGAAGCAGTTGTTGTTTAATATTCTCATCCTTGTGTTCAAATCCCACCATGGCCTTGCCCCTCCCTATCTCTGTAACCTCCTCCAGCCCTACAACCCTCCGAGATCTCTGTGTTCCTCCAATTCCGGCCTCTTGAGCATCCCCGATTTTAATTGCTCCACCATTGGTGGCCGTGCCTTCAGCTGCCTCGACCCTAAGCTCTGGAATTCCCTCCCTAAACCTCTCCGTCTCTCTACCTCTCCCTCCTCCTTTAAGATGCTCCTTAAAACTTACATCTTTGGCCAAGCTGTCGGTCACCTGTCCTAATATCTCCTTATATGCTCAGTGTCAAATTTTGTTTTGAAAGCGTCCCTGGGCAGTGCCGGGACGTTTTGCTGCTTTAAAGGCGCTATATAAATGCAAGTTGCTGTTGTTGTTGAATTGTAATCTTTGAGCTATGCTGAGTTAGAGTGATGGCAGGACTGCTACAATCGGCCTCAGTGCCCAGAGTTAGGGAGGGGAGAATCAGCCAGGGTTCCCCTCTCCTGATCGCTACCCAGTGACACCCACTGCGAGGGCATGCTCGCGAATGTTGATCGAGGACAGAATCGGATATAGCTGGCGATGTGCCCTACGCAGTGCGAGCAGTCACTGTCATGGCTCACAGTGTTAGAGATAGCAGAGGACACATCAGTACCCAAGGGACTGCATCGTAATAAGGAATCAACACCTTCATTGGTGAGAGACGGGGAAAAAAATCCAATTTGCAAGTTTATTTAAATTACGTAACCCTTCCACATAATTTGATTATAATAAATATATTTGTTCACAGTGTGCCACGAATTTTGCCGTATTCCTATTACCCCTATCTTCTCCAAGTTCTGAATCCTCATGCCCCAGTGTCAATTTGAAACTCTTGTCAAATCTCTCCACGGCATCACCCCAATTTACCGTGGTAACCTCCTCCTGCCTTATGTCACTGTATGCATCCTTTGTTGAGAGTTTTGGCCGTGGCTCAGTGGGTAGCACTCTCGCCTCTAAGTCAGAAGGTCGTGGGTTCAAGCCCCGCTCCAGAGACTTGAGCACAAGAAATCTAGGCTGACACTCCAGTGCAGTGCTGAGGGAGTGCTGCACTGTCGCAGGTGCCGTCTTTCGGATGAGACGTTAAACCGAGGCCCCGTCTGCCCTCGCAGGTGGGCGTAAAAGATCCCATGGCAATATTTTGAAGAAGAGCAGGGTCGTTATCCCAGGTGTCCTGGCCAATATTTATCCCTCAATCAACATAACAAAAACAGATTATCTGGTCACATTACTGTTTGTGGGAGCTTGCTGTGCGCAAATTGGCTGCCGCGTTTCCCACATTACAACAGTGACTACACTTCAAAAGCACTTCATTGGCTGTAAAGCGCTTTGGGGCGTCCAGTGGTTCTGAAAGACGTTATATAAATGCAAGTCTTTCTTTCTACACAATAGCTGAAAATGTAATGATTTTTATATTCAATATTAAGATGGAAAGTTACCCCAAACTGGGCTCATTTAGGGACGATGAAAAGAGCAACTGAGAATTTATCTAGGCCCAAATCAAATCAGCAATCACACATTAAGATATCTATAACTGATTTTGCCCTGATACTAAGTGCTAAAGTCCCAACACATGTGAGGTACTTTGTTATATTTTAAAGGTGTCCCGTGAGGGCCCCCAGATCACTTGCTTTGGCCCTGACTGCCAATGTTGTAGGCAATCCTTTTCATTGCACTATTCTCAATACACTGGAGTATAGGAGCAGGTGTAAGCCATTGAGCCCCTTGAGCCTGCTCCACCATTCAATTGGATCATGGATGATCTGTACCTCAACTCCATTCACCCGCCTTAGCTCCATATCCCTTAATACCATTACCTAACAAAAATCTATTGATCTCAGTCTTGTTCCATCGCCCTAAACTAGACTGCTGCAGTCCAACAACATCAAAAGCTGGGAGCCAGCAAAGCTAATCCAAGATCCTCCCAGATAAACCATGAGATTTGCAAGATATACTCCTGTGGTTTGTGCTACCTTAGGTGAACCGAGTAGGATGCTGAAAGTGTTGGCTCGATGCGGGAGTTTGCTGCACAAGCAGGGGCACCCCATTGTCCCCAAACACCTCAGACACCGTGAAGCTCTTCGCAACCGTGAATAACTCCAGTGATGCACTGCGACCGTTTATTCCATCGTCACTTGTGATTTAAAACATTTGATGCGGACATCAGCGTTTTGAAGACTCGATCTGCGTGTCTGCATTTGTGAACTAAAATCAGCTACTTCAAGAAAGAAGTTTTAAAATATAAAAGAAACATAATAATGAAGGGTTTTGATAGAGTAAATAAAAATAAACTGTTTCCATTAGTCAGTAATCAGAGGACACAGATTTAAGGTAATTGGAAAATGAACCAGAGGCGAGATGAGGAGAATTTTTTTGAGGCAGCAGGTTGTGATAATCTGGAATGCACTGCCTGAAAGGCTGGTGGAAGCAGATTCAATGATAACTTTTTAATTGGACTAATTGGATTGCTCTTTCCAAGAGCCAGCACAAGCACAATGGGCCGAATGGCCTCTTTCTGTGCTCTATGATTCTATGATAATTAATTCCCAACTGGCAAATGTTGAGCAGTTGTCCATTTCTCTTCAGATAAAAAAATGCTCCACCCTGGTTCATTATTGGCTCCAAAATATTAGAAAATGCGCTAAATAAAACTTCAAAAATCATAAGGACAGGAGGGGAAATGTCCCCAAACCTTCCCCTAAACAAAATCTTCTGCCCTCAACACACACATCTCATTCAGGCTTTCATGTTACACCCCTCCTCCCCAATATGAATGAACGAATGTTGGGTACATTCCTTCAGCTTAATTTACAAGGCTGTGTCCCAGTGTACTTTCACCTCTTTTGACATTGTTTGTCAGCTTTAACTAGTTCTATACTACAAGCCAAATGTATGTTGAATGTTTAAATGTCCTAATCCAAATGTACACCCTCGGGAGCCGCAAGCCTACATTTCGTTGTACTGCACTTGTGCACTAACAATGACAATAAAAGTTGATTTGATTTTGATTTGATTTGATTCTTTAGGATAGTACGTATGAATAAGATAGTCACCAACAACAACTTGCACCAATACAGCGCCTTTAATGCAGTAAAACATCCCAAGGTGCTTCACAGGAGTGTAATCAGATACAAATTGACACCGAGCCAAAGAAGGAGACATTAGGACAGGTGAAACAGGTTTTAAACAGCAGCTTAAAGGAGGAGAGAGAGAGGTAAAGAGGCGGAAAGGTTTAGGAAGGGAATTCCAGAGAAAGAAAAAAAAGACTTGCATTTCTATAATGTCTTTAACGACCACCGGACAGCCCAAAGCGCTTTACAGCCAATGAAGTACTTTTTGAGTGTCATCACTGTTGTAATGTAGGAAACACGCCAGCCAATTTGTGTACAGCAAGCTCCCACAAACAGCAATGTGATAATGACCAGATACATGTGTTTTAGATGTTTTAGATCTGTTTCAGAGCATGGGGCCTAAATGGCTGAAGGCACGGCCACCATTGGTGGGGCAAAGAAAGTGGGGGATGAACAAAAGGCCAGAATTGGAGGATCACAGAGTTCTCAGATAAGGACAAAGTATATTTCAATTATCGCTTTTGGGTAGCTTCTCCCCCTCTGTTTCGGCTGTCTGTGAGACCCACTCCCCTGTGATGCCGAACAGATAAACTTTCCTCCAGATCCTCGACAAAGCCTCTCTGTAACTGGGAAGTGCATTAGAGAGGAGGTAATTCACCGCCCCATTCCCACTCGGACCTCACCGTACTCGACCTCTTGCATTGTTCCACGGAAACCCAGCGTAAGCTCGAGGAACAGCACCTCATCTTCCGATTAGGCACTTTACAGCCTTCCGGACTCAATATCGAGTTCAACAATTTCAGATCATAATCTCGGCCCCTATTACATTTTTACATATATTTTTTATCCACGCCTTTGTTTTGGCCCTTTCCCCCCCCCCCCTTTTTTTCTCTCCCACATGGCAGCTGTCTCTCATTCTGCCAGTGCATTTCACACCTAATCTAGAGCCGTCTTTTGTCTCCACTAGTCCCATCACCATCTCGTCTGGTTTTGAATACCTCTTAATGTCTCTTCACTTCTCTTTTGTTCTCTCATCCCCATTTCCCAGTCCCCAAACTGGCCTTTTAATCTGTTTCATTTCCTGTGTTTTTTCAGTCCTGACGAAGGGTCTTTGACCTGAAACGTTGACTCTTTCTCTCTCCACGGATGTTGCCGGGCCTGCTGAGTTTTTCCAGCATTTTCTGTTGTTATTACTGACACTGATAGGCCTTCCCCCCACTGGGGAAACCCCAGCTTCTGCTCAGCACCCCGTCCCTTCAGATGGTAGCACACTTAAGATTGGAAATGCTTCACGGAGCAGTCAAAGTCTATTTCTAAAGATCTCTGACTTTGCCCAGGGGAACCAGGAGTCAGCAGCTCGTGGGGCCCAGGCACCAGGGAGGATCTGCAATCCCGTAGGCTGCCAATTGTTCTTGTGAAGTTACTGGGACAGCTGTACATGAGAAGTGATATATTGCTGCATGTGGTGAATTAATTAGAAACACAAATAGAATGTTGGGACATATTGCCAAAACAGAAAGCAGGCAAAGATACTGGCCAGGCCACACTATGGTGGATTTTTTATCCCAGTGGGACTGCAGTGCTATCAGAAAGTCCGATGTCACTAGATCTTCTGGGGTTGAACTGGGGGGGGCGAGGGGGGGTGGTGGAATGGATTTAATGAGATTAATTAGGTCGCCCACCTCCGCCGTTCGGGCCCCTGGCGGGCTGGCAAATGCGCCCGAGTTAAAGGCGCGAGAAGGCGGGATGACGGCGCATTCCCGACGCGCTCCCATTTTCTGCGACTTTTACTACCAACCGGCCTCCAAACCCGCATGCACGGCAGCGGGAACATTCCGGCCTCTAACTCTTTCCTAAATTCACTTGCAGCAACAACTTGCTTTTGTAGAGTGCCTGTGACATGATAAACGTCCCAAGGTTCTTCACTGGGCAGAGAACAGGCCGAGCGGTAATTGGAATATTAGGAGAGATGACCAAAAGCTCAGTTTTGAGAAGGATTTTAAAAGCAAGGAGGGAATTCACAAGGTGGAGAGCTTCAGGGAGGGAGCTCCAGAGAGTATGATCAAGGCGGCTGTAAACTCTGTCACTGATGGTGGAGCAGTGAGAAGGGCTTCTCAGTTAGCACTTGCCCTTTCACACTTCCTGGCTCCAAATGGGTTTTAGCAGTAATATTTTTTGATTTGCATGTCCTGCTCTGCCAGTGGCTAGATAAACGTCCTTGTCCACCTGCTCCATGGTAAGGCCACTCTCTATGTCTAATCTCTACAGGTTGAAAGAAAAGAAAGAACCTGCATTTATATAGCGCCTTCCACAACCAAAGCACTTTTGATGTGTAATCACTGTTGTAATGTGGGAACTGCGGCAGCCAATTTGCGCACAGCAAGCTCCCAGAAACAGCAGTGTGATAATGACCAGAACTCCTCTGTCCTCTGCTCTTCTTTGAATAGTGCCACGGGATCTTTTATGCCCGCCTGGCAGGGCAGACGGGGTCTCGGTTTAATGTCTCATCCGAAAGACAGCACCTCCAACGGTGCAGCGCTCCCTCAGTACTGCACGGCGTGTCAGTCTAGATTTTGTGCTGTTACTGTTACTATGACTGTTAGGTTACTGTTTTCTTTAGCAGGCCGATACTGTAATACATCCTCCAATCTCACCAGCTTTCTGAAGCACTGCTTCACCACACTGATTGTGCAATCAACCATTTTCCTAGTGGCTCGTTATATCACCGTTCACCAATGGGGGCATGAGGCAGGACTGATGAGAGTATCCTTACCGAACTGCCAAATGGCCACTCCGCCTTCACCTTCAAATGAAGGACTGTCCTTGTAATGAACACCATTACTAGGGTAGCGGCCATTCACTTGCATGATTTTGTGCTGATAGTCACGGACCACCCGCCCATTCACCGAAAGGAGCCTCTCATGGCTAATGAAGACCATGGTTGTGAGCTCAATCTAGAAGACCCTGTACTGTGGGGAATCTGGACCTTTAAAAAGAAGTGTAGTGTCTTCTTACGCTGCTGCTGGCTCTCCACTTATGAAGCAATAAGCCCTGGCATTTGTCATCTGCTGAATACATCAGTGCACTGCTGATTGACTGAGGTTTTAAACAAGTTGTAAACATTCACCGAGGTGCTTTGAAAGGATCCGGGGGCAATGGTATTCAATGCTGCGGTCACCCTCGCAGCCACCGGCACAGTCCCCTTGGTCCATCTTGTCTGCATGTCAGGCTTGAGCAAACAGCGTGACTTTATCACTGTCTTCTTGGTGAAGTGGAGCGTGCAAGGGCAAGATTTCCTCGGTCATTCTCAGGCCGCTGTCCCCGGATCTGTTGTTGCAGCTTCCTGGGTAAGGCCAGTCTACCTCCACGACAAGCAAGCCTGCCCTTCATCCCTCCTCAGCTCCCCGTGTTCCTCCTCCAAAACACTCAGGCAGAGAGGAACACCCAATACGAATTCCCAAGTTTGGAATTTTCATGGCAGCAACTGAGGTTGGAGCTCTGAAGAATCTCCCATTGACTCACTTTCCATTCAGTGGCATAACCTTCAGGACCTTAATGAAACTTTCCTTCATCTCATGTGAGAAAGCTCTTTTAGCACTGAATAAAGGTTCTGATGGAAGAACTCAGTCAGCATGACTCGGATGGGAATCACGTGAAAGCAGCTCCCAGTCCTGCGCTCAAATCTTCGATACCAGTGGGATCCAACTGGCTAAAGGGAACAGGCAAGAGCAAAAAGACTAATCGCAAATCCAAAGGAAATGAAATAAAGAAAGACTTGCATTTATATAGGGGGCGATTTTTGACAAATAATTTAGGTGCTAAAGAGCCTCCGAGGTGGCCAAGATGGGGTCTTAAGCTGCATCGCCGGTTTAACCCACGTTTAGTGCAAGACCCCATCATGGTAAAGGAGTTGAAGCCAGCACTAGGAACGGCCGCCCGGAGGCTTGTTAAACAGCTGATTACCACTTAAAATGCCTGCTAACGCTCATTAAAGATGCTGTACGGCATTCTGGTGGCTAGCACTTCAACTAACGCCCTCTCCTAACAGTGACCAGCTGTCTGGGAATAAACACGGCGTTGATGTTTATTTCAAGCGCTACTTAAAGGAATACTCACCATTTAAAGGGATACTCACCATTTCAAGGGACACTCACCATTTAAAGGGACACTCACCATTTAAAGGGACACTCACCATTTAAAGGGGCACTCACCATTTAAAGGGATACTCACCATTTCAAGGGATACTCACCATTTAAAGGGACACTCACCATTTAAAGGGACACTCACCATTTAAAGGGACACTCACCATTTCATGGTCTTTGCTGCTGGAGCTATGAGGAGGACCTCTGAAACACATCGAATGACTTTCTGGGACACTTTGTCGAGACTTCACCAACACTCGAGCAACACTTATTCCAGAAATTCTCTGAGGCCTTCACCTAAAAGGAGTAAGTGTTGTGCTACTCTACCTTATTGGACACCTTATAGGAGTCAGCAGGAGAAAGGGAGTGCTTGGTCATAGGCACCTTGCCAGGTGTCCCCCTTAGTCTGGACGAGGAATGGGAGGAGGACATGAGGCCTGGCAGAGCAGCACCAGCTGCTGCAGGAGAGAGGGACAGGAGGGTGAGGTGGGCAAGGAGGACTCCTTTCCCCCACGGGTACAGGACATCCCTCCTCCTCTGGACCTCCTCCACCAGGACCTCCAGTGCCGCCTCCGAGGACCTGTTCACCCTCTCCCTCGGTCCCAGAGCCATCCTGAAAGTGCTGCTGTGTGTTAGCCAGCCCACTCCATACCTTCAGTGGGAGTGGGTGCGAGGAGCCCACATGTACTGCTCCACCAAAATTGCGTCAAATCAGCACTTGAGTGCTAAACCTGCACGTTTCTGGTTAAAACCTCCAGGCAAGTTCAAATTATGGTAATCAGCAATTAGGACCAAAATTGTGCGCTAAATCCAGACTTTCAAACAGGCGTGTCTTACACACGAACATACGAATTAGGAGCAGGAGTAGATCACTCGGCCCTTCGAGCCTGCTCCGCCATTCAATAAGATCATGGCTGATCCGATTACTCCACATTCCCGCCTATCCCCGATAACCTTTCACCCCCTTGCTTACCAAGAATCTATCTACCTCTGCCTTAAAACTATTCAAAGACTCTGCTTCCACCGCCCACTGAGGAAGAGAGTTCCAAAGACTCACGACCCTCTGTGAGAAAAAATTTCTCCTCATCTCTGTCTTAAATGGGTGCCCCCTTATTTTTAAACAGTGACCCCTAGTTCTAGATTCTCCCACAAGAGGAAACATCCTCTCCACATTCACCCTGTCCAGACCCCTCAGGATCTTATATGTTTCAATCAAGTCACCTCTTACTCTTCTAAACTCCAACAGATACAAGCCTAGCCTGTCCAACCTTTCCTCATAAAACAACCCGCCCACTCCAGGTATTAGTCTAGTGAACCTTCTCTGAACTGTTTCCAACTCATTTACATCCTTCCTTAAATAAGGAGACCAATACTGTGCACAGTACTCCAGATGTAGTCTCACCAATGCCCTGTATAACTGAAGCATAACCTCCCTACTTTTGTATTCAATTCCCCTCGCAATAAACGATAACATTCTATTAGCTTTCCTAATTACTTGCTGTACCTGCACAGTAACCTTTTGCGATTCATGCAGTAGGGCACCCAGATCCTTCTGCATCTCAGAGCTCTGCAATCTCTCACCATTTAGATAATACGCTTCTTTTTTATTCTTCCTGCCAAAATGGACAACTTCACATTTTCCCACATTATACTCCATTTGCCAGATCTTTGCCCACTTACTAAACCTATCTATATCCCTTTGTAGCCTCCTTATGTCCTCTTCACAATTTACTTTCCTACCTAACTTTGTGTCATCAGCAAATTTAGCAACCATACTTTCGGTCCCTTCACCCAAGTCATTTATATAAATTGTAAAAAGTCTTATTGGCACAGCACCCATTTAGCGCCTTTCACACTTTGGCCAAAATAACCCCCATAGCACCTTTCACAATCTCAGGACATCGCAAAACACTTTACAGCCAATGAAGTACTTTTGATGTACAGTCACTGTTGTAATGTAGGAAACGTGGCAACCAATTTGCACTCAGCAAGATCCCACAAACAGCAATAAAATAAATGACTAGATTGTGGTGGAGACCACATAGGGACAATAACACAATGTATAGCCAATGCTGTTATATGTACCTAAACACAATTCACTTTGTATAGCAATGTTGTGATATGTACATGCTGGGTTGGGTTATTGGTGCAGGGTCCCTTTAAGAGCGTCGGGAACGTGATGACGTCATGACGTCGGTTGCGTGATGACGTCATAGCCCCTGCACGGGGCTGAGCCTTCAGACCTCGTGGAGATTGATTAAAGTAAGACACGTTTTGTTTTTGCTTAAAGAAAAGTCTCAGCCTGTTGATTTCTGTCGACTCCAACATTGGTGACCCCGCTGCTCTTTTGGACGATTCCAAAGACCTCATCTGAAATGGCGACGAACGCCGTTTCCATCAAATTACCCGAGTTTTGGGAACAACAGGCTGCTGCTTGGTTCGCCCAGGCCGAGGCTCAATTTGCAATCCGGGACATCACCGCGGACGACACGAGGTACTATTACGTCGTCTCTGCTCTCAGCAGCTCTACCGCGGCCAGAGTCGTGAACCTGCTCGAACACCCCCCGGAGCTCAACAAATACGAAACGCTGAAGGCGCACCTCTTACGAACTTTCGGACACATCGAAGCCGAACGCGCATGCCGGCTTCTCTCTCTACCCGGGCTGGGCGACTCCAAGCCCTCGGAGCTAATGGACCACATGCTGGCCCTCCTGGGCACACACACGCCGTGCTTCCTCTTCAAGGAACTGTTCCTCCAACAGCTGCCAGGTCAGGTACGGTCGGCGTTAGCCAACTCTTCCACTACCGATTTCCGCGCCCTGGCCAAGGAGGCGGACAAATTTTTCTCCGCCGGGCAACAGTACTGCGCGGCCACGCGGAGCCCTGCCCCCACTGATACAGCCCAATGGCGGCAACCCTCAAGCCTCTGCTTCTACCATGCGCAGTACAGCCCCAAAGCCAGGAAGTGCCGGTCCCCGTGCAGTTTTCCCGCGCCGAAGCAAACTAAAGACCACTCGTCGGCTGCCATGGCTGTCGGCCGTTCAGGCAGTTTGTTGTTTATTACAGACACCGACTCCAGATGTCATTTCCTTTGCGACACGGGCGCCCAGCTGAGCGTCCTGCCCGCGTCAACCATAGACATTCAAGGGGGGACCCACGGCCCCGTCCTCGAAGCCGCCAACGGTAGTTCCATCCGCACCTTCGGGAAACGGAACATGGCGCTTTGTTTTGGCGGGCAACGGTTCACCTGGGACTTTGTCACAGCAAAAGTGTCCACCCCCCTTCTCGGCACTGACTTCCTCTGCGCCATTGGCCTTTTGGTGGACGTCAAGAACCGACGTCTCATCAACGCGGAAACCTTCAGCTCACTCCCATGTTCCCTCAGTGGGTCCAGCACGACGCAGTTGTCCAGTGCACTCTCTGCCTCCGACGAGTTTTCCCGCCTCCTCGCCCAGTTCCCGGACCTTACGAAACCCACGTTCTCGTCCGCCGCCACCAAACACGGGGTAGAACATCACATTTCAACCACCGGTCTGCCTGTCTACGCCTGCGCTCGGCGCCTCAACCCGGGGAAGCTCGCCATCGCCAAAGCTGAGTTCGACACCATGGAGCGCCTCGGCATCATCCGCCGGTTGAACAGTCCATGGGCTTCGCCCCTCCACATCACCCTGAAACCAGGCAGTGGGCGGCGCCCGTGCGGAGACTACCGGCGCCTCAATGACGCGACCACCCCCGACCGCTATCCGATTCCATACATCCAGGACTTTTCCGCCCGCCTGGCCGGGAAAGTGGTATTCCCGAAAGTGGACCTCATCCGGGGTTATCACCAGGTCCCTGTCCGGCTGCAGGACGTCCCGAAAACCGCGGTGATCACCCCGTTCGGGCTATTCAAATTTCTCTGCATGCCATTCGGCCTCAAAAACGCCGCACAGGCTTTTCAACGCCTCATGGACACCGTGTTACGGGACCTGACGTTTCTGTTCGTATACCTGGACGACATCCTCATTGCCAGCGCCTCCAGGACAGAACATGTGTCCCACCTCTGGACTCTTTTCGAACGACTCAGCCAACACGTTCTAATCGTCAACCCGGCCAAGTGTCAGTTCGGGCTGTCCTCAATCGACTTTTTCGGGCACCGCATCACGAAGGACGGGGCAGTGCCACTCCCATCGAAAGTGGAGGCCATGATGGACTTCCCGCGGCCCTTCACCGTTAAGGCCCTGCAGGAGTTTTTGGGCATGGTGAACTTTTACCATCGTTTCCTCCCCCGAGCAGCCCAGCTTATGCGACCCCTTTACGAGGCCCTCAAAGGCAAGCCCGACAAACTGGTCTGATGAGACGGCCAATTCTTTCACGGACACGAAAAGGGCCCTGGCTAATGCGACCATGCTGGTGCATCCATTGCCCGATGCGCCGATCGCTCTCACCACCGACGCCTCGGACTATGCGGTCGGCGCCATCCACGAACAGTGGGTCAACGGCGCCTGGCAGCCACTCGACTTCTTCAGCCGGCAGCTCCGCCCCAACGAGCGGAAGTACAGTACATTTGATCGCGAGCTTCTCGGCCTCTACCTCGCCGTCCGGCACTTCCGTTTCCTGCTGGAGGACCGCCCGTTCACGGCGTTCGTGGACCACAAGCCGTTGACCTTCGCCATGGCCAAAGCCTCCGAGCCGTGGTCGGCCCGTCAGCAACGCCAGTTGGCCTTCATCTCGGAGTTTACAACGGACATCCAGCATGTGGCTGGGAAAGACAACCCCGTCGCCGACTGTCTCTCCCGAGCCGTCGCCAGCGCCGTGCACCTCGGCATCGATTACACCCGCATGGTGGCCGACCAGGCCTCCGACCCGGACGTCCAGGCCTACAGGACGACGGTCACGGGCCTTCAACTAGCAGACGTCGTGTTCGACGCTGCTGGCACCACACTCCTGTGCGACGTCTCCATTGGGCAGCCATGTCTCGTCGTGCCCGAAGGGTGGAGACGGCAAGTATTCGACGCCATCCATAATCTTTCCCACCCGGGCAGGAAGCCGTCACAGAAGCTGGTGGTGGCCAAGTTCGTCTGGCACGGGCTCAGGAAAGACGTTCGCGACTGGGCCAGTACCTGCGTGGTATGCCAATGCTCGAAAGTACATCGCCATACTACGGCCCCGTTGGCGCCTTTCGCAGTGCCAGAGAGGCGGTTCGATCACGTTAACGTGGACCTGGTGGGGCCCCTACCGCCCTCCCGCGGGTTCACCCACCTCCTCACAATGGTCGACATAACCACCTGATGGCCGGAAGCTGTCCTGCTGTCTTCAACGACGGCCGCCAATGTGGCTCGGGCGTTGATCAGCACTTGGGTCACCCAGTTCGGTGCCCCATCTGAAATTTCATCCGACCGGGGGCCCCAGTTCACGTCAGAGCTCTGGAACGCTGTCGCCCGAGGCCTCGGGTTGAAACTCCACCACACCACAGCTTACCACCCTCAGGCTAACGGGCTGTGTGAACGGTTTCATCGCTCCATGAAGGCCGCGCTCCGAGCCAGCCTCCGGGACGACGGCTGGATCGACAGACTCCCATGGGTCATGCTGGGACTCAGGACCGTCCCAAGGAGGACCTCCAATCCTCGTCCGCCGAGCTCGTCTATGGACAGCCGCTGCGGGTTCCCGGGGATTTCGTCCCCAACGCAACGGAACCTTGGTCCGCAGCCCATCAGCGGTCCGACCTTCTGGACAACGCCAAGGTTTTCGCTCTGGTGCCCACGTCGCAGCACGGCCACCCGCAGTCCCACGTTCCGCTCAACCTTCGTGCGGCGGAGTACGTTTTCGTCCGCCACGACGCCCACCGGGGACCTCTTCAGCCACCCTATGATGGACCATTCCGCATCCTGGAAACTGGGGACTGTAATGATATCAGCAAATACTGATGGTATTTGCCTGTTTGATTATTTATGCCTCACCAGCATATTTGCCTGATTGATTATTTATGCCTGACCAGCAGAGGGCATGTGACAGAGACAAGCAGTTTGGTTTTGGTTTCGTTTTAGAGGGATCTCTAAGATGGTGTCTCCTGTAATGCTGTTAACTTGTTGAACAAGCTTTAGATTAAAAGACATTCTCTTTCATAAATGTCTCGTCATTGAACCCGCAAAGAAATCAATACATGGTGTCAGAAGTGATTGAAAGAGATGAAGAGGAAAAATCTGAAGTTAAAACAGCTCTCCACATATTAGCAAGCCAAAAGAGAACATCGTTACTTACCATTGGAGAATAGCTAACGAAGTGAAAAATGGAAGGATTACACCCACCGGCGAAGCTTCAGTTGACAGGTAATGTGGCTGAAAATTGGAGGAGGTTCAAACAGCGTTTAGAGTTATATATAGCGGCAATTGGAGCTGACGAGAAAAGTGATAAATTGAAAGCGTCAGTGTTCTTACATGTCGTGGGTGATGAAGCACTGGAGGTGTATAATAACTTCACATTCACTGCTGATGGAGACAAAATGAAGCTGGATAAAATAATGGAACAGTTTGAGGCCTACTGCATACCTAAACGTAACGTGACATTTGAGAGGCACAGATTTTTCACATGTGTACAGAAAACGGGTGAGACTATTGATCAGTATGTGACTGAACTGAGAAACAGAAGCAAATCGTGTGAATTTGGGGGACTGACAGACTCGCTGATAAAAGACAGACTGGTGTGTGGTATTCCAGATAATGGTCTAAGGGAAAGACTGCTAAGAGAGCAAGATCTAGACCTGGGAAAAGCCATAGCACTGTGTAGGGCTACAGAGACTGTGAAGTCGCAGGCAAAGGAGCTGTTCAGTGACAATAGCTGCAATGTGGATGCAGTGAGTAAGAACGGACACAAACCGTTTAACAAAAAGAGCACCAATGTGAAAAAATAGGCGTGGCCAGCGAACGAAAATGAAAGGGACAATCGAAAGTCATGTAGTCGATGCGGTACACAGCATACACCAAGAAAGTGTCCAGCATATGGTAAAACATGCAATAGTTGCAACAAGAACAACCATTATGCCCGTTGCTGCAAGAACCAAGCGCAACAAAGCAAGGTCCATACAATAGATGAAAGCGAGATAGAGGAGTTCTATGTAGATGTTGTGTCTGAAAACAAAAAAGAAAAAAGAGACTGGATGTTGACACTAAAAGTGAATGACATACACATCCCATTTAAATTGGATACTGGAGCACAAGTTAATGTGATATCAGAGACTGATTTTAAGAAAATTAGACCCAGACCAAAGATACATGGAATCAAAGTGAAAGTGACAGGATACTCAGGTACTGATATACCAGTGAAAGGAAGATGCATTGTCAAAGTGACACACAAGGACAGAGAGCACACGCTAGCATTAATCGTGGTGCCAAAGGATGTGCAGGCCATACTAGGTTTAAAGGCCTGTGAGAGACTGAACCTGGTAAAGAGAGTCCTCGTTGTGGAAAGCGAAGGAGAGACAGTCGATGATGAACTCATGAAAGAGTACAATGACCTATTTAAGGGTCTAGGCTGCCTTCCAGGAGAACACATGATCAGAGTAGATAAAAGTATGCCAACGGTCATACATCCATGCAGAAAAGTTCCGTTTGCTCTTCAAAAGCAACTGAAGGCAGACTTGGACAGGATGGAAAGCCTGAACATGATTCAGAAGATAGATGAACCAACTGAGTGGGTGAGTTCCCTCGTCATTGTGGACAAAAAGAATGGAAAGCTCAGAATTTGCCTGGATCCAAGAGATCTAAACAGAGCAATAAAGAGAGAGCACTTCAAGCTTCCTACACGTGAGGAAATCATGTCACAGTTTGCAAATGCAAAGTATTTCAGCAAGTTAGATGCATCATCAGGATTTTGGCAGATGAAATTGGACGAGGCAAGTTCAAGACTGTGCACGTTCAACAGTCCATTTGGCAGATACAGATTCCTAAGGTTACCATTTGGCATTGCCTCAGCTCCTGAAGTGTATCACAAAACTATCCATATGATCTATGAGCACCTGGAGGGAGTTGATACATCAATGGATGACATCATAGTATGGGGAACCACGAGAACTGAGCATGACGAGAGACTGAAAAAAGTGCTGGAAGCAACAAGGAAAACAAACCTGAAGCTGAATAGAGAGAAATGCCAGCTCGGGGTGACAGAACTGACATTCGTGGGAGATATCCTTAGCAGTGAGGGCATCAGACCAGATCCCAGAAAGGTGTCCGCCATTGAGAATATGCCAAAGCCACAATGCAAAAAGGACGTGCAGAAGTTTAATGGAATGATCAACTACATGGGTAAATTCATATCCAACCTCTCAGAAAAGATGGCGCCACTGAGAAGACTAACTGAAAAGAACATAGAATGGGAATGGAATCATGAGCATGAGAAGTCATGGAGCGATCTAAAGAAACTGCTCACAGAGGAACCAGTTCTGAGGTTTTATGACCCAGCGAGACCCATCAAGATATCATCAGATGCATCACAGAGTGGGCTCGGTGCCGTTGTTCTGCAAAAATATGACTACTGGCAACCTATTGCATATGCATCGCGCTCAATGACAGACGCGGAGACGCGATATGCTCAAATAGAAAAGGAGCTGCTCAGCATCACATACGCCTGTGAAAGATTTCACCAGTTTGTGGCAGGACAAGCAATCAGTGTAGAGACTGACCATAAGCTCTTGATTGCATTGTTCCAAAAGCCACTAAATAGCTGTCCGCTTAGAATACAAAGAATGATGATCAGGCTGCAACGCTATACACTGAATGTTGCGTACACACCGGGTAAGCTGATGTATACAGCAGACACGTTGTCCAGAGCTGTTGACCCAAGTGAGCCCGCAAACACCAAAATGGATGAAAAAGTGAACGCCTACGTGGACATGATCACAAGTGCACTGCCCATAGCAGATGCAAAAATGGAGCTCATAAAGACTGAGACAAACAAAGATGAAACAATGAAACGACTGAGGAAAAGCATCTTGGATGGATGGCCCAACATGAAGCAAGACTGCTCACCTGACATGGCAGAGTACTGGAACTGCAGGGTGGAACTATCAGTGGTTGAAGACATCATCTACAAAGGAAGTAAAATAGTTATCCCAAAGAGTCTGAGAAAAGAGATGCTAAAAAGGATCCATGGAGGACATCTGGGAATCGAAAAGTGTAAGAAAAGAGCACGAGAGGTGATGTACTGGCCACGAATCAACCAAGATGTGACAAATGAGGTGTCAAACTGCACAATATGCCTGAAATATCGAGCAAGCAATCCGGTAGAACCACTAAAGCCACACCCAGCGCCAGACAGACCTTACCAGAAGGTAGGCGCTGACCTATTCGTATGTCAAGGGAAGGACTGTCTTGTAGTCACAGATTATTACTCCCTGTATCCAGAGGTTTGTAGACTGTACACCACCACTGCAGATGCTGTGATAACATGTATGAAAGCCATATTCTCCAGACATGGCGTGGCAAGCGAGGTCTTCACAGACAACGGACCCCAGTTTTACAATGCAAGTTTCCGACACTTTGCCAAAGAGTGGGACTTTGTCCACACAACGTCAAGTCCTCACTTTCCACAGTCCAATGGACTAGTGGAAAAATCGGTCCAGACAGTGAAAAGACTGATGTACAAGGCAAAAGACAGTGGAACTGATTTCTACCAGAGCATGCTTGTATACCGCACAACGCCGCTCGAGTGTGGTATGTCACCAGCCCAACCCCTTATGGGACGTCTGCTAAGGTCAAACCTACCCACCCCGGAGAACCTCCTGAAAACAAAAGAGGGGGAGAAAGTGAGGAAGTTCAAAGAACAACAGAAAGAAAAGCAAAAGTACGACTATGACAGAGGAACACAAAACCTACCTGAACTCCACAGTGGTGACCAAGTAAGGTTCAAAGACAAAACAAACACATGGACTCAGAAGGGAACTGTCCTGAGTGAAGTTCAACCAAGATCATACACCATTCAGACAGATGAGGGTGCTGTTCTGAGAAGAAATCGTTGGGATCTTCTCATGGAACCAGCCACAGCAAGTCAAAAGACTGATACTGTTGAACAACCTGATCACACAGCAGGTCAAAAGACTGATAATGTTGAACAACCTGATCACACAGCTGAGAACCAATCATCTGAGGCAACAACTCAGATTCAAGGACAATCAATCAGAAAATCCTCAAGACGCGTGAAGCCTCCTGAGAGGCTCATTGAGCAAGTTTAAGGACTATTGTTATAGAAGGAAGTAATGTTATCTTATTCTTTCTTCAAGTTCTAGGTATTTACATATTTCATGTGAACACACAAAACAAGGTTAAAAAACCTTGATCATGATAATGATAATGTAAGTTCATTAAGTGTTACAGTTAAAATGCAGAGTAATACAAAGAAAACATGTTGTTAGATAAAAGTAAAATACTTTTGTTTTAAGAAAGGGAGATGTAATGATATCAGCAAATAGTGATGGTATTTGCCTGTTTGATTATTTATGCCTTACCAGCATATTTGCCTGATTGATTATTTATGCCTGACCAGCAGAGGGCATGTGACAGAGACAAGCAGTTTGGTTTTGGTTTCGTTTTAGAGGGATCTCTAAGATGGTGTCTCCTGTAATGCTGTTAACTTGTTGAACAAGCTTTAGATTAAAAGACATTCTCTTTCATAAATGTCTCGTCATTGAACCCACAAAGAAATCAATACAGGGACAAGACCTTCGTTGTGGACATCGGCGGTAAGCCAGACTGCATTTCGGTGGACCGTCTCAAGCCGGCCCACCTGGATCTGGACCGACCCGTTGAATTGGCACAGCCCCCGAGACGGGGCCGACCTCCGGTTTCCACACCCTCAATCCACCACCGAGCGCCCGAGGTCCCTCCGACGAACACCCCGGTCCCCACCCCGGAATTGAGGAGCCATTCCAACCGTGTGAACCGGCCCACCCAACGACTGACATTGCCAGTACTAGTGAATTCTGGGGGGACGTATGTGGCAGAGACCACATAGGGACAATAACACAATGTATAGCCAATGCTGTTATATGTACCTAAACACAATTCACTTTGTATAGCAATGTTGTGATATGTACATGCTGGGTTGGGTTATTGGTGCAGGGTCCCTTTAAGAGCGTCGGGAACGTGATGACGTCATGACGTCGGTTGCGTGATGACATCATAGCCCCTGCACGGGGCTGAGCCTTCAGACCTCGTGGAGATTGATTAAAGTAAGGCACGTTTTGTTTTTGCTTAAAGAAAAGTCTCAGCCTGTTGATTTCTGTCGAGTGCCAGCCTAGATTTTGTGCTCAAATCTCCAGAATGGGACTTGAACTAACAAACTGTCAAACTCAAAGGTGAGAGTTCAGCCCACTTTTTTTTAAATTATATATCTACTTTATTGAACCTTAAGAACATTTACAACATCTTGATCATTTCACTGCATTGTAGGAGTCTCTGCACTCCTAGCAAAGAATCTATAAACTCACTGGAAGTTAACAAACTGAATTTAATGTATTAAAACTTAACAAAACAAGAAAATGCAGGAGAAGCTCTAAACAGGTCTTTTCTCTATCACTCCACACGAGGACTGGTTGGCCACGCCCTCTACCTCTGACGTCATGACGTCATCATGTTTCCCGCCGTTGGGGACGTCACATGACCCACGTGATGACGTCATCGCGTCAGATCGCGATTTTGTCCATCTAGCTCTGTTTAACCAGAGCCAACATTGAAAAGGTAATAAACATGATTAAAGGCAATTATACAAGTCCCTGTGAGAGTCTGTTAGTGGCTTTGCCACATACGCCCCCCCAGAATTGTCTTTAACGAAAAGAGTCAATCGCTGAGTAGGTCGGACAAGTCTGTTGGACCGACTCCTAAATTCCCGGAGGGGAAAACGCTGAGCAGGCGGCGAGCTGGCAGGTAACACGGCGCTGTCAGGTGTGGCGGCGGCTGGCGGCCGGCCGCGGCGGGGAGGCTGCGCCAGCTCGATCGGTCGTTCGAGGTCCAGGTGCGCAGGCTTGAGGCGATCGACGGAGATGTGATCCAGCTTGCCCCCGACGTCAATCACGAAACTCTTGTCCCCTGTCTGCAAAACCTTGAAGGGCCCGGCATAAGGAGGTGCAAGCGAGGTATGATGGCCGTCTTGGCGCACAAACACGAACTTGGCTTTCGACAACTCCCCCGGGACGTTGGACGAAGGCAAACCGTGCTGTGAGGTCGGAACTGGGCGGAAACAGCGGGCCACATCCCGGTGGGTCTCTCTTTGCCTGGCCGCGGACCATGGTCGCGTAGGGGATGGCAGGAATTCACCCGGGACTCGAAGCGGTTGCCCGTAAACCATCTCCGCCGCCAACGACTGGAGATCTTCCTTCGGCGCCGTGCGGAGTCCTAACATCACCCACGGCAGTTTGTCGACCCAGGATGCATCCAGCAGTCTGGCCCTGAGCGACGCCTTCAAGGAACGTTGGAACCGCTCGCACAAGCCGTTCGCTTGCTGGTGATAGGCCGTAGTGCAGTGGAGTTTAAC
Source organism: Somniosus microcephalus (assembly GCF_052327205.1). Lineage (NCBI taxonomy): Eukaryota > Metazoa > Chordata > Chondrichthyes > Squaliformes > Somniosidae > Somniosus > Somniosus microcephalus. The sequence continues at coordinate 14,759,529 of NC_141002.1, read as the reverse complement.
GCCCAACACGGAAATCACCTCATTCCACAGTTCGGACGAAAATTGCGGCCCCCGATCCGACGAGATATCCGCAGGGACACCAAAACGGGCTACCCATGATGAAATGAAAGCTCGAGCAACATCCGCAGAGGTGGTGGATGTCATGGGGACCGCCTCCAGCCACCTCGTGGTGCGATCCACCATCATCAAAAGGTACATAAAGCCCCGGGACGGTGGAAGCGGGCCCACTAAGTCGATGTGAATGTGATCAAATCGCCGCTCCGGAACCTCGAAGGTGGCGAGCGGGGCCCTGACATGCCGCTGCACCTTGGCCCGTTGGCAAACAACACAAGTGTTCGCCCAGTCTCTGACGTCTTTGCGTATTCCCCTCCATACGAATTTGGAGACCAGCAGCTTTTGCGATGCCCACACTCCAGGATGCGATAGGCCGTGTATGGCATCGAAAACCGCTCGGCGCCATTTAGACGGAACGATCGGACGGGGTGCACCCAGCGAAACATCGCAGAGCAGAGTAGTACCTGCGGAATGGAACGGCACATCCCTCAGCTGGAGGCTGGCTGGAACCGAACGAAAACCCTGGGTCTCTGGGTCGGCCGCTTGGTCAGCCGCCATCTGTGTGTAGTCAATGCCCAATTGGACGGCCTGGACGGCGGCACGGGAGAGGCAATTGGCGACGACGTTGTCCTTACCGGCCACATGCCGGATGTCGGTGGTGAACTCCGATATGTACGTCAGCTGCCGTTGCTGCCGAGCCGACCATGGTTCCACAGACTTGGCCATTGCGAACATCAATGGCTTGTGGTCAACAAACACGATGAAGCGTCGTCCTTCGAGGAGGAAACGAAAATGGCGGATGGCCAAAAACAAAGCCAACAGCTCTCGATCGAAAGTACTGTACCGGCGTTCATGCTGTTGTAGCTGGCGGCTAAAAAAGGCCAGAGGTTGCCACGCGCCGTCGACCCACTGCTCCTGGACGGCCCCCACCGCGTAGTCTGATGCGTCCGTCGTGAGGGCAATGGTGGCTCCCGGCAAGGGGTGTGCTAACGTGGTCGCATTGGCGAGCGCAGCTTTCATCTCCTCGAAGGTGGGATTCATGTCTTGCGACCATACCACGGGCTCCTTTCCCGTCGTGCCTCTGAGGGCCTCGTAGAGCGGACACATGAGCTGTGCAGCCCTGGGGATGAAACGATGATAGAAGTTCACCATTCCCAGGAACACCGGTAAGGCTTTCACGGATTTCGGTTTCGGGAATGCCGCAATTGCTTCCACCTTGACCCGAAGTGGCGTTGCCCCCGTGGGGGTTATGCGGTGGCCCAGGAAATCCAGTTGCGCTAGGCCGAAACGGCATTTGTCCGGGTTAACGATGCGGCCGTGCTGCTGAAGCCGTTGGAAAAGGACCCGAAGGTGCTTGAGGTGTTCCTCCTTGGAGGTGCTGGCAACCAGAATATCATCCAAATAAACAAATAAAAAGTCAAGGTCCCGCAGAACTGAATCCATGAGGCGCTGAAACGCCTGCGCCGTGTTCTTAAGCCCAAAGGGCATTCGCAGGAATTCAAAAAGTCCAAAGGGGGTAATTACCGCTGTCTTTTCGACATCTTGAGGGTGCATTGGCGCCTGGTGGTAACCACGGACGAGGTCGATTTTCGAGAAGATGGACGTCCCCGCCAAATGGGCTGAGAAGTCCTGTATATGGGGAATGGGGTAGCGGTCGGGCGTCGTTATCTCATTGAGGCGGCTTGGGGGCGATGTGGAGCGGGGAGGACCAGGGGCTACTGGACCGACGGATGATCCCCATTTTCTCCATCACGGCGAACTCTGCCTTCACTGCCGCTAGCTTGCTGGGCTCTAAACGTCGCGCCCTGGCGTAAACGGGAGAGCCGGTAGTCAAAATATGATGCTCCACCCTATGCTTGATGGTTGGAGCTGAAAAGGTGGGCTTCGTCAGCTCGGGGAACTCCTCGAGGAGACGGGCGAAATCGTCGGGCTGTGGCTGCGCACATGAAATCGCGTGACGCAGACGTGCTGCGCGCCCCTGAAATATCGTCGAGTGTGGCGGCGCGAACGAGGCATCGATTTTTCACGTCCACCAACAGGCTGTTGGCACCCAAAAAGTCAGCACCCAACAGGGCCTGCGAGATTTGAGCGGTGACGAAATTCCAGGTGAAAAACTGTCCACCGAAACATACTTGGACGAGCCACGTTCCGCAAGTGCGGATCGAACCCCCGTTGGCCGCTTGCATAGGGGGACCGCGTCCGCCGGAGCGAAGGTCGATGACCGAGGCGGGAAGTATGCTGCATTGCGCCCCGTGTCGCATAGAAAACGACGGCCCGAGATGGAGTTGGTTAAGTAGGTGAGGTTCCCGGAAGCGCCGATCGCCATCGTGGCCGCGGGGGAAGTACCGGGACCTGTGTGCTTGACTCATGGCGGTCTATTTGACGGTCTGGTAACGAAACTGCACGGTGGGCGACAGCAGCGGGCCTTTGGTCCGAAACGAGCATGGTAGTAGCAGTAACCGGTCATCGGAGGTGCCGTGGTCGGAGCCGGGGCCGGGCTCCTCGTGGCGGGGCGTTGCGCGAGGGCGCAGTACTGTTGCCGGACCGCGTAAATCTTATCCACCTCTTCGGCGAGCGCAATGCAGTCTGCGGTTTCTGCTCAGGCGAGGGCCGCCTGGACTTGCTCGGGGAGTTGAGTAAGGAACAGCTCGCGAAACAGAAAGCACTGGGGCTCGGACCCCAGGAGAGTCAGCATATGTCTCATAAGCTCCGAGGGTTTGGAGTCACCTAACCCTGGTAGCATCAGTAAACGGCGAGCGCGCTCCGCTTTGGTAAGACCAAATACCTGCAGCAATCGTGTCTTGATGGCGACATATTTGTCAGCATTTGGGGGACTCTCCAGAAGGCTGATGATTCTCGACGCCGTCGAGCTCTCGAGGGCGGAGACCACGTGGAGATATCTGGTCTGGTCCTGTACGACGTTGCGGAGCTCAAATTGCGCCTCGGCTTGCACAAACCAAGAGGCCGCCTGTTGTTCCCAGAATTGGGGGAGCTTCAAAGCCACTGCATTGGCCTCCATTACTGGCCCGTTCTCTGCGTTCACCGCGAAAAACGATCGCGAGGATTCGGGGTCACCAATGTAGGAGTCTCTGCACTCCTAGCAAAGAATCTATAAACTCACTGGAAGTTAACAAACTGAATTTAATGTATTAAAACTTTACAAAACAAGAAAATGCAGGAGAAGCTCTAAACAGGTCTTTTCTCTATCACTCCACACGAGGACTGGCTGGCCATGCCCTCTACCTCTGACGTCATGATGTCATCACGTTTCCCGCCGTTGGGGACGTCACATGACCCACGTGATGATGTCATCGCGTCAGATCGCGATTTTGTCGATCTAGCTCTGTTTAACCAGAGCCAACATTGAAAGGTAATAAACATGATTAAAGGCAATTATACAAGTCCCTGTGAGAGTCTGTTAGTGGCTTTGCCACAGTATGATACAAATCAATTCCGCCGCTCTGCACAGCCATTCCGCCACCACACTTTAACATCAAAACCTGAAGTTTAATTTGTCTCCTGTAACATATATTAATCAATTGTACTTTAAAAATTGGTTGTAAAATACTATCCTTAAATTCCTTTCTGAATAAAACATCCACAGCGCCTTATAATGGTCTTTCAGCTTATATTTAAAATACTCTTTTAGGTTGATTCTCCTCCCCTTAAAAAACAGAGCATTCCTTCTTTGCACAATCACGAACCTAGCCAAACTGAACATTAAATTAATTGCTGCTCCGCTAGACTCGGGCAGACTCTCCTGCAATCCCCATCTCAAAATTGAGTCCCACGGGATTCCCATTCTCGCTCTTCGGTCCCCACCCAGCAAAAAAGCTTCACACAACTGTCGAACATAGTACTTAAAGTCATTTAACTGCGGACATAACACCAGTAAATGGGACAGAGTCTCATCCCGTGTCCCACACACTGGGCAAGTTGCCGCCTCCACTCGCCCAATCTTGCACAAGACCTTCATGGTAAAAATCCGGTTATGAGCCAATTTGAAATCCAGTTCAATCCACTCTGGACATTTAAATTTCGCCCACACTCCCTTCCAAATCCTGTTGAAGTCCAGCTGTGGGTATATACTCTGCCAAAACTCCTGACCAGCAGGTGTCTTGAATCTCCATTCTCTAAATACCTCATAGAAATCTCGAGTATTACAGTTGTCAAATTGGACCAACTCTCCCCCTTTCGCCAGTACAAAGCTTTGAAAGGCAGGACGCATTTTACTTGCTTTGGAGATTTCCGCATTTATTTCTCCCATCCAATCCTGTGGCATTGCCCTCACAATCTTCTCATACATAATTCCTATTGGTTTTTCCTCTACCTCCTGATCCTCCTCCCACACCATGTCCCTCACTATCGCTTCCGACAACCAACCTGGAATCACCTCGTATAATACATCTTTCACCGATATAATCCCAGCTTTTATAAAAGCTTGATTAAATAAAACCTCTCCTTCGATGTTGACCCACCTGTTCAAAAATAAGGGCTGTTCTAAAATTCCTCAGCCCCCTTGGGCATAAACTGCACACTTTTTAAAAATTGGGCCCAAGTCTCTACAACTCCCTTATAAAACCTAGGGAGAAGTTTAATCGATTTCAAAAACATATTATTGTATTCCATATATAATATCCCCAGCCCTCCTATCCCACTTTGTTTTAAAAAAATGCTCAAAACAACTCTTCCAAAAACTTGTATTTGACTTCTGAAGAAATCTCTTCACCCATTTGATTCTAAAGGATTTTTTCTTCAAATCAATATCTGGGAAATTGAGTCCTCCCTGATTTCTCCGTCCAATGATGGTATTGTATGCCACCAAGGCTGGTTTCCCTTCCCATAAAAACCTCACACAAGCCTCTCGGATGGACTTTTCCGCCCACTCAGGAATATCCTCCACCGTCAATAAGTACCATAGCTTAGATAGCAGGAGAGCAGACACCACTGTCGCTCTTCCTTGCACTTTCAACCACCTTCTTTCCCATCTTCCCAAAATCTTTTAAATTTTCATAACCTTCGGTTCCCAATTTAATCGATCCACTTCATCCCTGTCTTTCTTGCACCCCATATGCACCCCCAGAACTTCCAAAACCTCCACCACCTTAAAGGGACATTCCCCCAACCATTCCCCCCTACCCCTCCCTGCAACCAGGCATTGGGACTTACTATAATTCACTCTGGCTCCTGAAGCTCTACAATATTCCTCCACTACATCCATAGCTTTCCTCACTGACTCCCCATTTCTCAATGTTAAGGTTGTGTCATCTGCATATTGGTGTATCACCGACACCAGCCCGGAACTGGGAACCACAATCCCAACTACACCTTGTTTCTTTCGCATCATGTAACCTAATGGTTCTGCTACCAATGTGTACAACAATGGGGACAGGGGACAACCCTGTATCACTGATCTCTGTATCGGAAAATACTTGGATAAAAAACCATTACATTTAACACAGCTAAATATGTTTGAATAAGAAATCCTTATCCACTGAATGAAATTTTCCTTGAAACCAAATGCTTCCAAAACCTTCAATAAAAACTCATGAGAGACCCTATCAAATGCTTTCTCTTGATCTATCTTTAATACATAAGCCTCCCTCCCACTCTCTTCCATGAGCTCTATCGCATCTCGGATTGAGACCACAGAGTCTGCGATGTCCCGGCCTATGACCCCATAGGACTGAGAGGGCCAAACTATCTGCGGTAACACCTCCTTCAAACAATTTGCCATAACCCTCGCCAAGATCTTATAATCCACATTTAATAATGTGATGGGCCTCCAATTCTTCAGATCCTGTCTATCCCCTTTATTTTTATAAGCTAAGCTTATGGTCCCTCTCCTCATAGATGGGGCCAGGCTTCCCTCAATTTTAATTTCCTTAAGAACTTCTAAGAGCAATGGACTTAAAATCTCGCAAAATTCTTTATAAAATTCTGCACTTAGTCCATCGGACCCTGGGCTTTTTCCCCCCCTTCATTCCACTTATTGCTACTTTTATTTCCGCTAATCCTACTTCTTTGTCACACATGCTTCTCTCATCCTCCTTTAAACCCTCTTCAATAAAAGCAGTAACCTTCTCCATCGCCAAATTGGAAATGTCTTCTTTAGTATACAACTCTTGATAAAAGCTGCTAGCCGCCTCTAAAATCTTCCCACTTTCATGAATGATCTTCTCTCCAACCTTCAACTCTTCAATTAACGATAATCTCTGTCGCAGCTTTTCTTGCTCTAGAAAATATCTAGTGCATCTTTCGCCCTCCAATGCATCTCTAGCCTTTGCACGGAGAATGGCCCCCTTGCATTTTTCAGCTTGCAATAATTCCCACTCTTCCTTTAGCACCCGGAACTTAGTCTCCGCTCCCTTATCCCCTCCGTCAACAGCTTTACAGGCATCCGTAAACCTTTTATTTATATTCTCTTCTCGACGCTGGTTAGCTGCCGCCCTCTTTTTCTCATAACGTACCGAAAAATCTTTTACCTCATATTTGAAATTATCCCACCAAACTCTTCTTTCTTTCAAGAACAAAGGTTCCTTCCGAGCATTCTTTATTATATTTATAATAATCCCTTCTTTATAAGCAATTTCTTTCAGGTATTGATTGTTTAAAATCCACACCCTTGAACCGATCTTAACTTTGCTGTTCCTAATTCTAAGAACCAAAGCCGAGTGATCACTAAAAAATACTTTTTTATAATAAATCTCCATCACCTCAGAATTTAACCCTTCCCGCATTAACACAAAATCTATTTGGCTCTGTTTTAAAACATCACCCACCCAACCTGATCTGGAGAACTCCCTTTTTATGGGGTTCCGGTCCCTCCATAAGTCTCTCAAATTTAAATTTGCCATCATTTTTACAATCATCCCTCTGGAGTTATCATCCTTAAAGGTCACCTGGGCTGAAATGTCCATCCGAGATAAAAATACATTAAAATCCCCCACTATACAAGGATTTTCCACCTCTGCCGCTTCAGTGAATAACCCCCGAAAAAACTCGCAATGCTTGTGTAATGAAATCTGTTTGTCTTGCCTGCATCCGTTTTGCACTCATGTATATTACCCTCCCCCACGCGGTGTATAGTTTCACTTCCTCTTTCCTGACTAACCTGGAAGGTTCCAGGTCTTGGCTCTTGGCTCCGCCCCTGACTTCTCTTACTTAAAGATCTCAGGATCTGTATGACTCATTCCTGTGAGCCAGTCGGTGTGTTGAGATGTTAGCTCTGATCTTAGTGATTAAAAGCCAACTTGTTAAAGTCTATAACTTCTAGTTTTGTGGTTATTGAAGGCACATCAGCTTGCAATGGTCGTTCGGTGCATAGATATTAAAGAGATCGCAATTAAATCCCTCCATTTTTACCCTTAGCCGTAAAAATCTCCCCTCAGTGTCCTTGTCCATCAAGGCAATGTTCTCTTTTATGGACGGACTCACCAAAACAGCCACCGCTCTACGGTTATTGTTTGCACAACTCGCAAATATTCCAAACCTTCCAAGAACCCTTCCAAGCCTTCTGAACTCTTTCTAAGATATCCTCATCCCAAAAGGTTTCTTGCAGACACAACAAGTCCGTACCTTTAAAACCCTGCAACAACTGCTGCAATTTCTTCTCACCCCTCAGTCCGTTCACATTAATCGAGACCAATGTAATCATGGCTCCAAAGAAGGGAAGTATGCCTGATAATCTCCCCATCATTTAATCTCTGGCCCTTCCCTCCTCACATGCTCCTTCCCAACTTGTCCTGCAGCCTCCGACTCTTTTTCCCCTCCTGTTTAAACTTTCCCTGCTGTTTCAGCCTCTTCCTTGCTTTAAGTTTGGGCCCAGGAGTTGCCCTTCCTCCCTCCTTCTGTCCCTCACTAACCTCTCCCTTTTCACATGACGCCACCCCATCCCCGACTTCCATGTCTCTGTCCCCCTCTACCTCCTCACACTCAAGCTCTTCTGCAACCCCCTGTGCCTGCTCCCCGTCAGGTACATCATCCCGCTCCCTGTCAGATACTTCACCTCCCATAGAGAGTCTTCCTGCTATCGCAGTTTCTCCCACTGTGCCGCTCCCTTCGACCACATCTCCACCTCTGACACTTGCACCTTGTTCCCTCACTCCATGGGACAATGGCGCACCTAAATTGTTCCCTTCTGACGTCTCTATCTCGCCGATCCCATCCTGCTGTCCCTTTAAGTCTCCTGCCTCTTGCACCCTCTCCCCGCCCTGCCCCCTCCCGCTCACCAAAATATCCGACTCCCCGCCTCACATCCACCACACACCCCGCTGCTGCCTCCTCTCCCCCCGCCGACACCAGACTCCCCAGGGGGAGCCGAACTGCACTAAGGCTCGAGTCTGCACTCGACCCTCGCTGCCCGCTGCTGTCTTTGTTCCCCTCCACAGCACTTGCCGTGTTTTCCGCCATCTCCATCTCGATCTCCGCTCCGCCATCCTCTGCCTCTTCCTGTGCTCCTTTTTCCTTCATTTTACCAGCTGTGTCCTCCGACTGCACCGCACCTCCGGCCGTTCCACGCTCCTCTCCTGCTCCTTCTCCCATCTCCTCATCACTCATTTCCCTCCCTTCTGCCACACACTCACAGCGGGCGGGGCCTTTACGACACACCTCACAGCTCTCCGCCTTGCAGCTCCGCGCGATATGTCCCGACTCACCGCAATTGTAACAATACAAATCAGGACAGTTTCTTACGAGATGTTCATGTCCCAGACAATAGTAACACACCTTTACTTGGTTATCGTGCAGCACGCGAAAGTACTGCACTCCTTCCAGTGTCTCGAACTTCGTACTCTATGGCAAAGACCTCACCCCCTATGGGAACCGTACCTTTACATATCGGGTTCCGTCTGCTACCCGTGTTCCCGGATAGTACCTCCTCTTTATTTCAGAACAGATTTTAATGTCCCACGACTCCAACTTTTTGCTCAGCACTTCGTCCTCGATGTACACAGGCAAGTTCAAAAATGAAACCACCACCTCCTCTGAATATAGCAGAGTCACCTCCAGGAATTTCTCCCCAACTTTCAGACTGAGCAGCAGTTTTTCCACCTCCTCACGGCCACTGACCGTCACCTCAAATCCCACATTTGGTTTTGGTCGGCAGGCAAAACAGCTTCCCTCGCCACAGTCCTCATGAACCGCCTGGATTATATCCCAGGCTCAAACCTTCTTATCTTCACATTGCACCACCACCGTATTTTCTTTACCAAACCTCCTGAGGTCCCGGCCCAAATCTTTGGGCCTTTTTTTGCCCCTTCCCACCACAGTTTCTTCCCTAATAAAATTCCTCTCGGGAATATTGTCCTCTGAGGGGCTCGGCACTCCGGACCCCTCAGCAGCCATCTGGCTGTTTTTTGTGGGCCAAAAAGACCCTAAAACCTGAAAACAACACCCCAAAACCCTCCACCAACTTTTTACAAAACTCCCTCCAACACCCAGCTGCAATTAGGCAACCAGTCACTCCTAGCCCCTCCCACCTAGAGAGTGCTACCTACTGAGCCATAGCTGACACCTTCAATTCAATTCAATTCAATTCAATTCAAATCGCTTTATTGGCATGACAAGTTACATCTTATGTTGCCAAAGCATCGAAAAACATTCATGTTTGTACACAAAAATACAGATCTATCCATACAGTGCATAAACAGATATATCCCTGAATGTATAACTATGACCTCTGCTGAAAAATGAGAGAATCATAAGCTGTACTGAATGGAAAAAAGGAGTTAAAGGGCAGGAACAAATTCAAATGTATAAAATATTAAATGGTATAGAAAAGGTGAGCTCAGATTATGATCAGAAATTCAAGAACATCTTTACTCAAGGGCTGAATACTGTTCAGAATAATCTACAGACAAGGCAAAAGAGACTAACACAGTGGACTTATTCAAAATGCAATCACAGTCCGTGATGGGAGAATTAACTACTAGGGGGATGGCTTTCATGGGATGAATGGTCTTTCATCATCCCTGACTTTTCTTATGTATTATGACATGCAGCAGCTGTGAACATACATAGAACAACACAAAATAGTCTGACCTGGGATTTTTAAAGTGCTTTTTAAGTCCTCTCAAATGAATAGCCTTGATCCAAGATGGGGCAGTGATGGATGTGGCTCTTAGGCATAGTAGTTAGAAAGTGTTATTTTGAGGGAAATAAAATAAGAGATAAATGAAGCTCGTTGTATCTACTGAGGTCTCTCTCATGAATAATTAATCTGTACTAATCTAAGTAACAGATATGGTGAGTCTCGCTGAGTTCTGAAGAGCTTCACAGATTTTAAGACTGTTCTCATATCCCAACTGAAGAAGGCCAAAATCTGCCTCATTTTTTTTTAAATCTTAAAAAAAGGGAGGCTGATTTTGTGTGTAGCGGTTTGGCATACATGTCAATGGGGAAAATGACAATGCATGCCCAAACTGGAAGGACTGAAATTGGCTTTAGGCCTCATTTTAGTGTGCGGAAATATGCCGGCTACCCACTTTTCCATGAACCAGTTTGGGCCACCTGCCTCTCTGGCAGCCGCCATCAGGTTAGTTCCGGGGGTGGGGAGGGGGTGTGAGGAGAATATGACGGGGTGTTGAGATACCGCGGCAAACGTGGGAGTCGAGACCAGAGTTAGTGAAACACAACTGCTTTAATCAACCTCATGGCAAAGAGGAACTGGAAAAGCCTGCGCAACCACTTAAATACTCCCCAGACAGGAAGTGCTCCCGGCAGCCTGTCCCTGCGGGAAACAAGTTGCTGGAGGAGAGGGCTCCCGGCTGGGGGCGTCTGCTTAAACTGTCCGTGCCGCCGTGAGCGGATTATGTCCAGTGGTGGCGTGTCGCCACAGAGCTCCCCCCAGAATCCACTTAGGAGGAGTGGACGAGTCGTGATGGCGGTCTAATGGTTCTGCCGGAGCGGCTCTGAGTGGTCGCCGGTCTAGTTGGTGGGGCCGGGCGGTTCGCCGCCGGCTGTGCTGGCTTGCTGGCGGGACGGCCTCTAGTTGGAAGTCGGGCCACGGGGACCTGTTCCCCTGGTTCTGTGTGTGCTGGTTTGAGCCAGTCGATGGAGACTGTGTCGACCCTGTCGCCGAGTCGCAGCTTGAAGACCTTGTCCCCGGTTTGTAGTACCTCGTACGGTCCGTCGTACGGGGGTCGCAGGGGTCCGCGGTGCGCGTCGTGTCACACGAAGACGAAGCGTGCCTGTTGTAAGTTTGGCGGGACGTGAGGTGCGAGTTCGCCGTGTCGGTTGACCGGAAATGGGGCGAACTGTTGAGCGGAAGAGAAAGAGTTGAGCCGCTGCTGTTCGGCCGACCAAGGCGTGGTAGCCTCCAGAAGGAATTCGCCTGGGACGTGCAGCGGTTGTCCGTAGACTAACTCCGCTGCCGAGGACTGGAGGTCTTCCTTGACCGCGGTGCGTAGGCCTAGTAGCACCCACGGTAGGCGGTCAGTCCAGGTACTGTCCTGCAGGCCGGCGCAGAGTGAGGCCTTGAGTGACCTGTGGAAGCGTTCACACAGCCCATTGGCCTGCGGGTGGTACGCCGTGGTTCGGTGGAGCGTCACCCCGAGGTTGCGTGCTGTGGCCGTCCAGAGTTCGGAGGTGAACTGGGCGCCTCTGTCGGAGGTTATGTCGGCTGGTACGCCGAATCTTGCGACCCAGGTGTTAACAAACGCCCTGGCGATGTCGGCTGTGGTGGTGGAGGGCAGCGGCACTGCCTCAGGCCAGCGTGTGTAGCGGTCGACCATCGTGAGGAGATAAGTTTGGCCTTGCGATGGCGGCAGAGGACCGACGATGTCGACGTGTACGTGGTCGAAGTGGCGGCTGGGTACCTCGAAGTCTCCCAGGGGTGCTTTTGTGTGTAGCTGTACCTTAGCCCATTGGCAGGCGAGGCAGGAGGTGGCCCAAGTCCGAACATCTTTGCTGAGGCCGCGCCAGACGAAACGTTGGGAGAGGAGTTTGACGGATGCGCGGGCAACCGGATATGAGAGCGCGTGTAGCGCGTCGAAGATGCGGCGGCGCCAGGTTGCAGGGACGACCAGCCTGGGTTGGCCAAGTGAGACGTCGCAAGTGACTGCCGTGGCTTCAGGCCCGTGCGCGACCTTGGCTAGGCGTAGCCCTGGCAGGCTGGTAGTCGCCGAGAGGAGGTCTGGGTCCGTGAGCTGGGCCGCTGCTAGTTGCGCGTAGTCGACCGCGAGGTGATTCGCGCAGATGGCGGGACGGGAAAGGCAGTCAGCGACAACGGTGTCTCTACCGGAGACGTGCTGGATGTCCGTAGTAAACTCGGACACGGCCGCGAGCTGCCGTTGCTGCCTAGTGGACCAGGGTTCGGTGTGCTTGGCCATCGCGTATGTGAGCGGCTTGTGGTCCACGTATGCGGTGAAGGGGCGGCCCTCCAGGAGGAACCTGAAATGGCGGACCGACAGGTGGAGCGCGAGAAGCTCGCGGTCGAAAGTAGAGTATTTGACCTCCGGGGGGCGCAGTTGGCGGCTGTAGAAGGCAAGTGGCTGCCATGCGCCATTGACACACTGCTCGAACACGGCTCCGACCGCGTGGTCGGAGGCGTCGGTGGTGAGCGCGACCCGGGCATCGGCCCTCGGGTGCGCGAGCAGGGTGGCGTCGGCGAGCGCATTTTTGGTGGCGTCGAAGGCGGCTGACGTGTCAGTGGTCCAGGCTACGGCCATCTTGCCGGATTTACCTCGGAGGGAGTCGTATAGGGGCTTCATAAGGGCTGCAGCGCTGGGGATGAACCTGTTGTAGAAGTTCACCATCCCGAGGAACTCCTGGAGGCCCTTGATGGTTTTGGGGTGGGGGAATTGCTGGACGGCCTGCACCTTGTTGGGCAGGGGGACGGCCCCAGCAGGGGTGATGTGGTGACTGAGAAAATCGATCTCGGTTAGGCCGAATTGGCACTTCGCCGGGCTGAGGATGAGCCCGTGTTGGGCTAGGCGCCCGAACAGGATGCGAATGTGTTCGAGGTGTTCCTGTTGGGAGGAGCTGGCCACGAGAATGTCGTCTAGATAGACGAATAGGAAGTTCAGGTCCCGGAGGACTGAGTCCATAAGGCGCTGGAAAGCCTGGGCTGCATTCTTGAGGCCGAAGGGCATCCTCAGGAACTCGAACAGGCCGAATGGGGTGATGACGGCCGTTTTGGGGATGTCCGCGGGGTGTACGGGGACTTGGTGGTAACCGCGCACCAGGTCGACCTTGGAAAAGACGGTTCGTCCGGCCAGTCGGGCCGAGAAGTCCTGGATGTGTGGCACCGGGTATCGATCGGGGGTGGTGGCGTCGTTGAGGCGGCGGTAGTCCCCGCAAGGGCGCCAGCCTCCGCCGGGCTTGGGGGCGATGTGGAGGGGCGAGGCCCAAGGGCTGCTGGAGCGGCGGATGATGCCGAGTTGTTCCATGGTGGTGAACTCGGCCCGCGCGATTTCCAGCTTGGCCGGGTTGAGTCTGCGGGCGTGGGCAGAAACCGGGGGGCCATAGTGTGCTCCACACCGTGTTTGGTGGCTTTGGCCGAAAAGGTCGGGTTAGTGAGGGCGGGAAACTCGGCTAGAAGTGCTGAGTAGTCGTCCGTGGCTCTGGCGAGGCAGTAGGTCGTCAGGCCGGCCGAACGGGCCAGGGTAAATGCGCCAGGGATGGGGGCCATCGTGTTGATGTCGACGAGGCGGTGCCTCGGAATGTCGACAAGGAGGCCGTGGGCGCGTAGGAAGTCGGCGCCGATGAGTGGGCAGAGGACCCTGGCTGTGAGGAACTCCCAGCGGTAGCGGCGGCCTGCGAGGTCGAGCGTGACCATGCGGGTGCCATATGTGCGGATGTCAGAGCCATTGGCTGCGGCCAGCGTGATACACCGTGCGCCGCGTTGGATTTCGAGGGCGGAGGCGGGGGTGATGCTGTGCTGGGCCCCTGTGTCGCACAGAAATCGGCAGTTGGTGCTATCGTCGGTGACGTACAGTAGAGGCCCCTTTTGCCCCGCGGCCATCGTGGGGGCCCGTGTGGGGGGGGGTTTGAAGGTGCATGGTGGTGTGCAGCGTAGGGCCCTAGTGCCAAAACGGGTGTGGTAGTAGCAGTGACCCGGAGTGGTAGGGCGGTCGGGCCTAGTGGGCCGGGAAGACCGCGTGGTCGTTGCCGTGAGGTCGGGCGCGACGTCGCGGGCGGACTGCGCAGAGAGCAGCCGGTCGGCCTTTTTGGCTATCTCATTCAGGTCCGTAGAGTCAGATTCCACAATGAGCGGGCGGATGCTGGCGGGGAGCTGCCGAATGAAAAGCGTGTGAAAGAGGGCGCCGGTGTTTTTGTCGTCCGAGAGGGACAGCATGTGGGAAAGCAGATCCGACGGTGAAGCGTCACCAAGGCCGGGGAGGTCGAGGAGTTGGCAGTTGCGCTGGTAAGAGGACGTTTGAAATTTTTTAAGGAGCGCAGCCTTCAGATGTTCGTACTTGCCTTCCGCTGGTGGCTCCTGCAGCGCTGCCCAAACCTTGGGGACTGTGGCGTAGGTGAGAGAGGCAACGAGGTAGTCGTACTTCGTGGCGTCGACTGTAATGTGTTTCAGCCGGAATCTGGACTTGGCTTGAACAAACCAGGCTTCGGCCAGGTTCTCCCAAAAGTCCGGTAGTTTAACCGTGACTGTGTTTGTATCCACCATGCTAGCTTAGGATTCGTCCTGAGCGTCGGGGTCACCTGTGTTGAGATACCGCGGCAAACGTGGGAGTCGAGACCAGAGTTAGTGAAACACAACTGCTTTAATCAACCTCATGGCAAAGAGGAACTGGAAAAGCCCGCGCAACCACTTAAATACTCCCCAGACAGTAAGTGCTCCCGGCAGCCTGTCCCTGCGGGAAACAAGTTGCTGGAGGAGAGGGCCCCCGGCTGGGGGCGTCTGCTTAAACCGCCCGTGCCGCCGTGAGCGGATTATGTCCAGTGGTGGCGTGTCGCCACAGGGGTGTGATTGCGGGGGGGGGGGATCATAGCCAGCAGTGACCCTTAGCTGTGCTGTGGAGCTGGGAGGATCACTCCTGCTCCTTTTGGCTCCGTACGAACTTTGTTGGTGACTCTTTGCTAGGCCGGGTCGACGGCAGGAAAACCACCCGCTCCCCTCAGGGTGGCCCACTTTCGGGAAGGGGTCCTAAAACAGGTGTTAGACTCCTTGTTAACATTTGCAGGGGGCCTAATGCCTGTTTTGGGTGCCCATCGGAGACGCCTGAAAAATCACCCAACCCAACATGGGGTCGGAGGTATTTCGGGCGTTGTTGGAGCGTGGGACATAGCCCCGTGAAACTGGTCCTTTTTGCCCCTGGAAAAGGGATGCAATGAGGTCCAATTTCTTCTCCAATGTGTTAGGTGTTTTTTCAACTAATGAAAAACGATTGCTAAACTCTTTTTTTGTACAAATGGCAGCCCTCGAAACCACCGCCCGTGCCCCCGCCCCCAACCACCCCACACATAGTCCAGGTTCGATCCCTGCCTTAGTACTAACGGAAAGTTAGCCTGCACCTAATTGCTCATTAGTGACCCCTGCTGGGAATGCATGTGTTTCATGGGGAGTGGATTGAACTTGGCGGTGGTGCCCTGTGCACTAGGCGAAGACATGGAGAAGGACCACTGAGTCGGGGGCCAACGGGCTATCAGCGACTGTGGAACCGGACCTCAGCCAGAGTCTCCCTTCTTCGATAGAGGGAGCCGTATTAACGATGCCGATACTCTGCGCTCCTCCGAGGATGACGCCCTCCCTGGCCATACCGCAAAGGGAAAAGGCCTGATCAAGGCATTTGATCACTGTGGAAGTAAGCATATTGGGACGGGGTAAGCAAAGGGAAAGCGTGAATATTCGTCCACCATAGTAAGCAAGTAGGTGTTTCGCGTTGAAGAAGGCAGTGGCCCTTTAAAGTCAATGCTGAGTCGCTGCATAGGCTGTGTAGCGTGTATGAGCAAGCCATCCGACGGACGGAAGAATTGCGGTTTTAATTCCGTGCAAATTCTACAAGAGGAGCATGTTCTTTTCACGTCTTCCGTAGAAAATGGGAGATTTTTAGATCGCACAAAGTGTAACATACGGGTAACGCCAGAATGGCATAAATCAGTATGAAGATCCGCAAGAGTCGAAGTTGACATGGAAGAGCAGAATGCACGCGTGAGGGTATCCGGGGCCACATTATCTTTGCCGGGTCGCTAATGTATGGTGTAGCCAAAGGCGGCCAATTCCTTAGTGCTATTCCGGTTATCCAGCATAAAGGCCACGGAGCGCTGATCAGTTATAAGCGTGAAATGGCGACGAGCGAGAAAATGACTCCATTTGCGTACCGCTTCGATGATAGCCGTAGCCTTCTTCTCGACAGGAGGATAATGGAGCTCGCTACCCTGCAAAGTTCTGGACAGAAATGCAACAGGTCAACCACCTTGATTCAAGGTAGCCGAGATTGCCACATCCGATGCATCACACTCGACCACGAAAGGGAGGTTTTCATCGATGGAACGAAGCGTGGCTTTTTCCAGTTGTTACTTGAGGAGGTTGAAAGCTGAAATAGCCATTGCCTCCAACGGAAATGACTTTGCGTGAAGCAGGGGCTGGATCTTGTCGGAGAAGTGGGGCATCCATTTCGCATAATAGGCGAACATGCCGAGTGCCCGACGAAGAGAGCCGAGATTCGTAGGAGGAGGGAGCTCCTGAAGCGGACGAATTCACTCCGGATCCGGTTTGATGACACCATTGCCCACCCAATAGCCAAGGATGTTGACTGATGATACTGATTCACGGATTTGGACTCATTTAAGGTTAAGTTGCGATGACGGAGAACGTCAAGAAATTTCTGGAGGTTGGCATCGTGCTCCTTCTGGTCATGACCAGCAATGGTGATATTATCCAGATATGGAAAAGTGTCCGTTAAGTTCTCCTGTTTGACTAGGCTATCCATTGCCCGTTGAAAGACGGCCACCCCATTGGTGACCCCAAATGGAAGGTGACAAAACTGGTAAAGCCGACCGTTGGCCTCAAAGGCCGTATACTTCTTGTCAGAGTCCTTTAACGGTACTTGATGATATGCGCTCTTTAAGTCAAAATTTGAAAATACCCTGTAGTTGGCAAGGTTATTGACCATGTCATCGATGCATGGTAGTGGGTAGGCATCCAGGTCGGTATACTGGTTAATAGTTTGCGAGTAATCGATGCAAAGACATTTCTTGTGTTGCTTCAGAGGATGTTTAACAACGAGGACTTGAGCCCGCCAGGAAGATGAACATGGCTTAATGATACTGTCTGCTAGAAGGCGAGAGATTTCTGCCTCAATAAAGGATAGATCATCTTGACTGAAACGTTGTGATTTAGTGACTGTGGGCTTACATTGGGGGGAAAGATTGGCGATCAAGGAGGGCTTGTTGAGCAAAGCCGCCGAAAGTGCACAAAACGGTACTTTGGAAATAGTAAGCTCCGGCTTTGACCCTCCAAACTCGAAAGTGAGTCTTTTGTTTTGCTTCTGGAAATCCTGTCCCAGGAGCACCTCACTGCATAGGTTTTTGAGCACCCCAAGCCGGGTGGAAAAATAAGTGCGGACATTGAGAATAAGGTCGACAAGACAAAAGCCGGAAGAGTTGGTGGTCAGTGTCGTCAGAGCCATTGCAATTTCCTGTCCGAGGGGTAAATACGCAGTTTTAACTTACTGACAGCCTGCTCACTGATGAAGCTGTCAGAGCTACATGAGTCGATTAGTGCACTCAAAATGTGTCCATTTACCAAAACCTTTGTGGCTGCATAGGACAGGCTTTGGGGAAAGACAGCTGTGATGGGAGGAGGGGCAGTTTTATACTTGACAGCTGTAACATTAGTAGTGGCTCTTGGGGGAGGAGCAGTTTTATAGATGACAGCTGTAACATTAGTAGTGGCTCTTGGGGAAGGAGCAGTTTTATAGATAGCAGCTGTAACCCTAGGGGAGGCACTTGACTGACATACTTTAGAAAAGTGACCTTTCTTATTGCAATAATTGCAGGTTGTATTATGAGCAGGACAAAATTTCCTATAGTGAAATGCATCTCCACAGAAGAAACACTTCTTTTTAGATTGCCAAAATGCCACTAGGTTAGGGTCATCATCAGCTAGGATAGAGTCGTCATCAGTGAGGGCTTCCGCCTGAGGCCTATCGGAGGAGTCACTAAAAGTGATAGCAGCAGTTCATGGTAAAAGATAGTCATCTGCATTTTTTTTGCTAAGTCCAGAAAATATGCCTGGTCATAGGCAGCTTGTAACTCGAGGGTTTTATTCTCCAACAGACGCTGGCGTATGAAGGGAGACGCAATTCCATTAATAAAAGAATCACGAATTAATTCCTCCTGGTACTGCTCAGCTGAGACAGCTTTGAGATTACAATCCTTGCTGAGCCTGCGAAGCTTTTGAAGGAATTCGTCAAGTGATACCCCGAGTTGTTGTTGAGTTGTGGCCAGTAAGTGCCGAGCAAAAATTTCATTTGGGGCCTTAACATATAGTTGCTGCAGTATTTGGATAGCGGAGTCATTATCTACACAGTCTTCGATATAGTCAAACACATGAGGAGATACATAATTGGCAAGCATTTGTAACTTATCAGGAACATTCTCACCACAAGCCCCGAAGAAGTTGCTGAAGGTACGATACCAGTGTTTCCATACCTTAGCAGTTGTAGGTGAATTTGGGTCCAGGTCAAGACGGGCGGGTCTGAGTAGTTTCTCCATGATGGATTGATTACTACGTCTGGTTCCCTTCTACTGTTTAAGTCGTAGCCGTCTGTTCCCAAAATCACTCAGAGCGTGGAGCAAGTTTCAGTTGATTAAATTGACGTAAGAAAACTACTAGGCACTTGGTCTAATCGTCAAACAAAGCTTTAATCAACTGTTTTACAACATGGAGGTCTAGTTGTGTCCTTCACTAGTTCCTGTTAAGAATGTCCTGCGCAAGCTGGGCCCATGCCCGAGTATTTATACTCTCCCTGGACAGTGCCACCCTCAGGCCGCTCAATATTATTTCATAAGTCTTTCTTTCATGAATGACTGATTCATGTCAGAGTCCCTATCAATATGTCACTTATTTACTGGTTTTGTAGTTGCATCTGGTAACAGAATAGCATTTATTTCAATGAAATAACAGAGGTCAGAGAAAGCAAGGCTGAACTTCCACAATCAGAGGTTATAGCCAGGTCAATTTACCTGTATTCACCAGTACTGTACCCCAGTGTTACACAGTGACAGGCCTGTATCCACCAGTACTGTACCCCAGTGTTATACAGTGACAGACCTGTACCCACCAGTACTGTACCCCAGTGTTATACAGTGACAGACCTGTACCCACCAGTACTGTACCCCAGTGTTACACAGTGACCGACCTGTACCCACCAGTACTGTACCCCAGTGTTTTAGTGACCAATCTGTAGCCACCAGTACTGTACTCCATTGTTACATAGTGACAGACCTGTACCCACCAGTACTGTACCCCAGTGTTATAGTGACCGACCTGGACCCACCAGTACTGTACCCCAGTGTTATACAGTGAGACCTGTACCCACCAGTACTGTACCCCAGTGTTACAGTGACAGACCTGTACCCACCAGTACTGTACTCCAGTGTTATACAGTGACAGACCTGTACCCACCAGTATGGTACCCCAGTGTTTTAGTGGCCGATCTGTACCCACCAGTACTGTACTCCATTGTTACATAGTGACAGACCTGTACCCACCAGTACTGTACTCCATTGTTACATAGTGACAGACCTGTACCCACCAGTACTGTACCCTAGTGTTATACAGTGACAGACCTGTACCCACCAGTACTGTACCCCAGTGTTATAGTGACCGACCTGTGCCCACCAGTACTGTACCCCAGTGTTATACAGTGACAGACCTGTACCCACCAGTACTGTACCCCAGTGTTATACAGTGACAGACCTGCACCCACCAGTACTGTGCCCCAGTGTTTTGCAGTGACAGACTGTACCTACCAGTACTGTACTCCAGTGTTATACAGTGACAGACCTGTACCCACCAGTACTGTACCCTAGTGTTATACAGTGACAGACCTGTACCCACCAGTACTGTACCCCAGTGTTATAGTGACCGACCTGTGCCCACCAGTACTGTACCCCAGTGTTATACAGTGACAGACCTGTACCCACCAGTACTGTACCCCAGTGTTATACAGTGACAGACCTGTACCCACCAGTACTGTACCCCAGTGTTATACAGTGACAGACCTGTACCCACCAGTACTGTACCCCAGTGCTATACAGTGACAGACCTGTACCCACCAGTACTGTACCCCAGTGTTATACAGTGACAGACCTGCACCCACCAGTACTGTGCCCCAGTGTTTTGCAGTGACAGACTGTACCTACCAGTACTGTTCCTCAATGTTTTACAGTGACAGACCTGTACCCACCAGTACTGTGCCCCAGTGTTTTGCAGTGACAGACTGTACCTACCAGTACTGTACCCCAGTGTTATACAGTGACAGACCTGTACCTACCAGTACTGTTCCTCAATGTTTTACAGTGACAGACCTGTACCCACCAGTACTGTACCCCAGTGTTTTACAGTGACAGACTTGCACCCACCAGTACTGTACCCCAGTGTTTTGCAGTGACAGACCTGTACCCACCAGTACTGTGCCCCAGTGTTTTGCAGTGACAGACCTGTACCCACCAGTACTGTACCCCAGTGTTATACAGTGACAGACCTGTACCCACCAGTACTGTGCCCCAGTGTTATACAGTGACAGACCTGTACCCACCAGTACTGTACCCCAGTGTTATACAGCGACAGACCTGTACCCACCAGTACTGTGCCCCAGTGTTATACAGTGACAGACCTGTACCCACCAGTACTGTACCCCAGTGTTATACAGTGACAGACCTGTACCCACCAGTACTGTACTCCAGTGTTATACAGCGACAGACCTGTACCCACCAGTACTGTGCCCCAGTGTTTTGCAGTGACAGACTGTACCCACCAGTACTGTTCCTCAATGTTTTACAGTGACAGGCCTGTACCCACCAGTACTGTTCCTCAATGTTTTACAGTGACAGACCTGTACCCACCAGTACTGTGCCCCAGTGTTTTGCAGTGACAGACCTGTCCCCACCAGTACTGTACCCCAGTGTTATACAGTGACAGACCTGTACCCACCAGTACTGTACCCCAGTGTTATACAGTGACAGACTGTACCTACCAGTACTGTTCCTCAATGTTTTACAGTGACAGACCTGTACCCACCAGTACTGTACCCTAGTGTTTTACAGTGAGACCTGTACCCACCAGTACTGTACCCCAGTGTTATACAGTGACAGACCTGTACCCACCAGTACTGTGCCCCAGTGTTTTGCAGTGACAGACTGTACCCTGTTCTATAGTGATGTGTGTGTACCCACCAGTACTGTACCCACTATATTATAAAGACAGACGCATACCTACGGCACTATTCGAAGAGCAGAGGAGTTTTCCCTGGTGCCCTAGCCAATATTTATCCCTCAACCAATATCACTAAAAACAACTTATCTTGTCATTTATCTCATTGCTATTTGTGGGACCTTGCTGGGTGCAATTTGGCTGCCGTGTTTCCCTACCTTTCTTCCCAACAGTAACTACACTTCAAAGTACTTCATTGGTTGTGAAGTGTTTTGGGATGTCCTGAGGTTGTGAAAGGTGCTATATAAATGCACGTTCATTTGAAGTGAAACAGTAAGCATCTGTTTCCATTTATACGAACATAAGAACATAAGAACATGAGAAATAGGAGCAGGAGTAGGCCATTTGGCCCTTCGAGCCTGCGCTGCCATTCAATAAGACCTGTAGGGGGTGGTGTTGTGTGTGTCAGCTTCACCTCTGACTCCTTTGAGCGGTTTGAATCGCACCCACTCCCTTTTGTTCTAGACTTTGGACTTATTTGGGGGTCATATTAAACTTGCAACAGACACCTGAGTTAGTCAAAAAGAATTCAGATCTTTATTTTGAGACAGGAAAATATACAATACAATAAAACTTACACTTTAAAAGGGTGGGGAACACATGGAATAAGTGAGGGAGAATTAGAATACACAAAAATCCCTTACCCTCCCAACCCCACTACACTAACTAGGCTGGAATCCAGAGGACCAGGAAATGCTCACCAAAACGACTTTCTTGACAGTTGTAGAGGTTCGCGATT
This sequence comes from Somniosus microcephalus, assembly GCF_052327205.1. Taxonomy (NCBI): domain Eukaryota; kingdom Metazoa; phylum Chordata; class Chondrichthyes; order Squaliformes; family Somniosidae; genus Somniosus; species Somniosus microcephalus. The sequence goes on along the minus strand of NC_141002.1, from coordinate 14,737,339 downwards.
TTGGGGTTCTCTTTAGTTGTGGCGGTTGGGGCCTGCCGTACCCCGGACGTGGTAGAAGACTGCACCTGCGTTGGGTCTTCAGTTGGGTTGAGTCCGCTGATGCGGTTTGTCGCGCTGTTGGATGTATCGGGTAAGTACCCAATTTTCTTTGGTTAGGGCTAGTTTTAGGGTCTTTTGTGTCCAAATCTTGCCCAGGGGTAAGCCAGACTAGCCTGTAGAGTGGAAACAAGTCTTTAGTTCGTGAGTTTTTCAGCGGTTGGTTCCTTGTTGGTCGCGGTGGCCCAATATTACCTGGTTGGTGGTAATATTGGCGGTGTTGGTTTCTGTAGGCCTTTGGTTGCTGCGATCTCTGTTTCTTCTTTCTTCCTTCGAGTCTCCGATGATGACCTTTCTCTTGAGCTGTACTGCACTCGACTTTGACTGTATTCTTCCGTTGAACTTGACTTCTGAACTCGACCATTGAACTGAAAAGGCAGGCCTCAATTATAATAATTTGGGGCCTGGCTTAACTGACCGCCAAATCTCGGTTTCCTTTGTTAAATTTGGCGGGCTCGTTATCTTTAATGTCCTTTAAAACTTTAACGAGCTTCGGGGATGGCCCATCCAAAACTTAACGAGTTTAGGGGATGGCTCACCCAAACTTAATCGGCTTTTAACTGGTTTCGGGATTGCCTTGAAACCAATTTAAAATGCAAAACATTTGTCAATCTTTTTTTATTGACTTTGGACTGTGGTTTGTTTATGGTAACTGTAGGGCTGATGTTCTTTCTTTTGTATGGCTGGGGACATGTCCTGTTTACCTGATACCTGGCTCTGTGACTTTTTGGGCGGGAAAACAGGCTTCATTGTCCTCATGTAAAACTGGGGCATCCCTGGACATTCCTCAGACAGTCCAATATCCAAACTTCAGGGGCCCACCCCACCTCCCTGCTGTTCCAGCCTTTTGCAAGCCTGAACATGTCTTTTAAACTAGCCAAATCTTCCTGGCATTTTTGTTTTAAATCCTTTTTGCCCAATAACTCTTTAAACAGTCCAAAAATGTCTCTTCCTTAAATTAACTCTTTGAAATCCTTCTGTTTGGCCCAACCGCACTTTTACCCCTTTTCCAGATTCCTTCTGTGATGTTCCAAAAATCACTTTAAAATGACTTTTCCTTCTGTTCTGGGGTTGTGCAGAAATTTTTGAACCTTACAGATCATAGAAGAAAGAAAGAAAGACTTGCATTTATATAGTGCCTTTCACAACCACCGGACGTCCCAAAGCGCTTTACAGCCAATGACGCACTTTTTGAAGTGTAGACACTGTTGTAACGTAGGAAACATAGCTCATCTTCTGCCTCAACTCCACCTTCCCGCTATATCCCCATATCTCTTAATTCCCTTCGTTCCCAAAAATTTATCGACCTCTGTCTTGAATATACTCAACAACTGAGCATCCACAGCCCTCTGGGGTAGAGAATTCCAAAGATTCACAACCCGTTGAATGAAGAAATTTCTCCTCGTTCAGTCCTAAATGGCCGACCCCTTATTCTGAGACTGTGACCCCGTGTTCTAGATTCCCCAGCCAGGGGAAACATTTTCTCAGCATTAACCCTGTCAAGCCTCTTAAATTTGTATATGTTTCAATTAGATCACTTCTCATTCTTCTAAACTTTAAGGAATATAGGCCTAGTCTACTCAATCTCTCCTAATAGGACAATCCCCTCATCCTAGGAACCAACCTAGTGAACCTTTGTTGCACTCCTTCTAAGGCAAGTATGTCTTTCCTTGGGTAAGGAGACCAGAACTGTGCACAGTGCTCCAGGTGTGGCCTCACCAATGCCCTGGATAATTGTAGTAAGACTTCTTTACCCTTATACTCCAATCAAAAGCTAACATACCATTTGCTTTCCTAATTGCTTGCTGTACCAGAATGTTAACTTTCTGTGATTCATGTACAAGGACACCCAGGTCCCTCTGAATGCAAACATTTCCCAGTCTCTCAACATTCAAAAAATATTCTGCTTTATGTTTTTCCTATCAAAGTGGAAAACTTCACACTTCCCCACATTGTATTCCATTTGCCATGTTCTTGCCCACTCAGTCAACCTGTCTATATTCCTCTGCAGCCTCTTTGAGTCCTGCTTACAGCTTACTTTCCCACCTAACTTTGTATCATTAGCAAACTTGGATACGTTACACTCAGTCCCTTCATCTAAGTCATTAACATAGATTGTAAATAGCTGAGGCCCAAGCACTGATCCTTGCGGTACCCCATTAGTTGTAGCCTACCAACCTGAAAAAGTCCTGTTTATTCCTACTCTCTGTTTTCTGTCCATTAACCAATCCTCAATCCATGCTAATACATTACCCCCAATCCCATGAGTAATAACCTCTTGTGTGGCTCCTTATCGAATGCTTTTTGAAAATCCAAATACACCACATCCACTGGTTCCCCCTTATCCATCCTACTAGTTACATCTTCAAGAAAGATTTGTCAAACATGATTTCCCTTTCATAAAACCATGTTGACTCTGCCTAATCATATTATGATTTTCTAAGTGTCCTATTACTACGTCTCTAATAATAGATTCTAGCATTTTGCCTACTACTGATGTCAGGCTAACTGGCCTATAGTTCCCCGTTTTTTCTTTTCCTTCTTTCTTAAATAGAGGGGTTATGTTTGCTACCTTCCAATCCTTGGGCACTATTCTAGAATCTGGGGAATTCTGTAAGATTAACACCAGTGCATCCACTATCTCTGGAGCTACCTCTTTTAAAACCCTAGGATGCAGATCATCAGGTCCAGGGGATTTGTTGGACCACTTTTCCTGTGGGGTTTTTGTGCCTTAAAGGAATGTATATTTGTTGTAAATTATGTATTTGTTGTGTCGGTACCTTTCTACCTAAACACAATTGAGGACTCAGAACTCAGAGATTCAAACATGAAGTGCTTTATTCAGGAAGGAAAGGAAGTTCTGGAAAGTTCTGAACAAAGAGAGCTAAACTTAACCAAGAGAACACCCAACCATTTATCTGCTGTGACCGCACCACCACAGGTGGGAGGAGAACACACAATACATAACATATTCCTCCCCTCTTAAATGAAAAGTCCACGTTGTTCCTCAACAGGTAAGTTACTTTCAATGCACTCGCTAACCAAGGGTAGAGGTAGACTGCCTCAAACCCTGACTTTACCCTGGGGTTTATTCTGCCCCAGTCTTGTGGGTAAGTCACTAAGCCTACAGATCCAAGCATCTTGGAGGTCGCCGCTCCCTGACAGGATACCGGCGGTCATCGCTGGCTTCCACAGCGACACAGGCCTGGATGGAGAAGGTGCCTGTGTCAGTCGAAAGTCAGGAGTTTGCACAGGTGGAACAGTCTCTATGACTTCCTGTGTTGGAGAAGAGCACTGTGGCAAAGGATGCTGGTTTGCGGTATCATCCATAAACAGTTCAGGCCAACCAGCCGTTGGAGCCTCTGTGGCTGTCTCTGCTCCTAGCAACAGTTGATCTGTGTGTCTTCTCCAGACGACGTCCTCGGCAGTCTCAACCGTGTAAGACACAGGGCCTGTCTGTGCGATCACCATAGCAGGAACCCATTTCGGTCCAGTGTTGTAGTTTCGAGCTAGGACGTGCTCTCCAGGGTGAAACTGTCTCTCCTTGGCTCTTTTCTCTCTCTTTTCAACTTGAGCTTGTTGTTGACAATGGACAACCTGTTCTGCCCTTGGAGGTTTGAGTAAGTCAAAAATTGTCCGCAACTGCCTCTTCATCATGAGCGAAGCGGGGGAAGTTTTGGTTGTGGCATGCGGCTCGTTCCTGTAGGACAACAGGAAGCTGTTCAGACATTGGTGGATTGAGCCCTGACCTTGCGATGCCTTCAAGGCATGCTTCAAAGTTTGCACGAACCTTTCTGCCAGGCCGTTAGTAGAGGGATGATAGGGCGCAGACCTGATGTGTTGGACACCATTCACATGCAGGAAGGTTGCAAACTCCTGTGATACAAATTGTGGACCGTTGTCACTTACGAGTTGTTCTGGTGAACCATAACGGCTGAACATCTCACCAAGTTTCTCAATTGTTTTCTCTGCCGTGGTAGACCTCATCACAGCGACCTCCGGCCACTTGCTACGAGCGTCCACAACCACCATAAATATCTTCTCTTCGAAAGGACCGACGAAGTCTACATGTACTCGCTGCCACACTTCTGCAGGCCAATCCCAGGGGTGTAGGGTTGCCAGCTGTGGAACATTCCGGACCCTTTGACATGGGGAACATGTTTTGGCTTTCTCCTCAATATTTCCATCAAGACCTGGCCACCAGAAGTAGCTTCTTGCCATTTCCTTCATCCGAACCATCCCACTGTGGCCTGTATGAAGTTGTTGCAGTATAGTTTCCCTCAGAGGTGGCGGAATGATGACACGGCGTCCCCAAAGAAGACAACCTGCCTGGACGGAGAGCTCATTTCTTTTTGAAACGTAAGGTTTCAAACGAGGAGAATCTCCTATAGCTCTCCCTCAAATGACATTGTCCATTACCTCAGACAGGACTGGATTGTTGCGGGTGTACCTTCGCACCTGAACTGCCATGACAGGTGCTCCCTCCACTTGTCTAAAGTAGAAGATGTCTATCTGACGAGGCTCTGGGGGAGTAACAGGCAAGGGTAGCCTCGAGAGACCGCCTGCATTGCCGTGCAAGTCTGATTTGCGATATTTGATGTCGTATGTGTGTCCTGACAACAGTAAAGCCCACCTTTGCATCCTGCTTGCAGCAAGAGATGGAATTCCGGTGTGGGGCCCAAAGATTGAAGTCAATGGACGGTGGTCCGTCAGGAGTGTGAACCTTCTCCCAAACAGGTACTGATGAAATTTTCGAATTCCAAAAACGATTCCCAAGGCCTCGCGCTCAATCTGTGCATAGTTACTCTCGGCCTTGTTCAAGGTGCGTGATGCGAAGGCGATAGGTTTCTCTTCACCAGAAGGCATGATGTGGGATATGACTGCTCCCACACCATATGGTGATGCATCACATGCTAGCTGCACGGGTAGCTTTGGGTCGAAGTGTGTCAGGACCTCCGATTTCAGCAATGCTTTCACATTTGTCCTTACGAACTCTGAGTCCGTACTCTTTCAATCATTGTCGTGTCGCATCCAAGTTCAGAAGATGATCCTCCTCATTTGTCCCAGTGACAAGGATGTCGTCCAGGTAGCACTGGACTCCTGGCAGTCCACTCAAAATCTGATCCATTGCCCGTTGGAATAGAGCAGGGGCCGACGTAATTCCAAACGGAAGGCGGCAGTACCTGTATAGCCCCTTGTGTGTCACAATTGTCAGCAGCTCCTTTGATTTGTCATCGACATTCATTTGTAGATAAGCCTGGCATAAATCTATTTTGCTGAACTTTTGCCCTCCGGCCAGGCCCGTAAAAAGATCATCAGTGAGGGGAAGAGAGTACTGTTCCGCAGACAGCACCGGGTTAATAGTCACTTTTAAATCCCCGCAGATTCGAACAGATCCATCCTTTTTCAGGACAGGAACAATGGGTGTGGCCCATTTGCTCACACTCACAGGCTCCAGGACTCCATTCTCGACTAAGGCCTCCAAGTTAGCCTCAACTTTTGGCCTAATTGCATAGGGTACAGGTCGGGCTTTGTGAAACTTCGGCTTGCTGTCAGGTTTAATGTCCAGTCTCACGCTGATCTTTTTCATGCTCCCAAGTTCCCCATTGAAGAGTTCTGCATGTTTGTTTAACACTGCAGTCAGACCTGACTCCCCTTTTGACATCATGCGGACTGCAGGCCAGTCCAGCGTGATTTTCTCTAGCCATGCACGTCCCAGTAGCGATGGGTAATTTCCCTTTACCACATATAGTGGCAGTTTTGCAGTCTGTCCGTTCCATTTAACTGTCACCTCAATGGCGCCTCTCATGGCCACAGGTTCGCCGGTATACGTCTTTAGCACAATGTTTGTTGGCTGAAGGGTAAGATGCTTTAGCATTTTGTTGTAGACAGTGTCTGAAACAAGGGACACAGCCGCGCCTGTGTCCACCTCCATCCGCACTGATTGTCCCTCCACCAGTGGTGATACCCAGTAGCCATTTGAACCACCTGCAACCGTCAGTATGTGCACCTCTTCCTCCTCAGAGGTGTCGCTCCCCTCTGTTTTGCTTGTTCCTTCATACTGCACTGAATGAACACTCCTTTTCCTCTCTTGTCCAAATACAGACATTTTGCTTTCATACTTCCCAGCTCTGTCTGTTCTTTTTTTACCGCTACAGGCGCGTTCAGTGTGACCCTTTTTGCCACAATTTTGGCATTCCAGCTCTGTACACCAGCAGTCATTAGCGTGATGGCCCGTTTTCCCACAACGGTAACATGTGCCGTTCCGTGCACCTTTAGGCTCAGACGACACCTTGTGAACTCTCTCTGTTGAACTCAACTGGTGAGCCTCCTTTTCCGCCATCTCCATGGAGACACTAACTTCAATAGCCTTTTCAAGAGTAAGGTTATCCTCAGTAAGAAGGCGCTTCTGTGTGGCTGCATTTTGCAGACCACACACGAGTCTGTCTCTAATGGTGTCCTTCAGCACCTCCTTGAACTTGCAGTGTTCTGACAACCTTTTTAAAGCAGCAATAAACATCGTCACTGATTCCCCCTCTTGATTCCGTTTGTGAAATCTAAATCTCTCAGCAATAACCAGAGGTTTTGGTGAAAAATGTGCTCCAAGAATTTCCACTAGTTGCTTATATGTTTTAGTTCCTGGCTTATCTGGCTGCACGAGGCTGCGAAGTAAATTGAATGTCTTCGGCCCCATTACACTCAAAAAGGTAGGCACGACCTTTTCGTTTGCCACCGCATTCGCCAATACAAAATACTCAAAACGTTCCGTATATGCACTCCATTTCTCCACATTTTCATCAAAATCACCGATGTTTCCTAATATAGTAGCCATCTCACGTTTCAAATTAAAATTTCTGTTTACTCACTGCCGTAATGTTAATGTGGTGTTGCAATCTCTGTTCCGAGTGTTTTGTAGTTGAAAACAAGAAAGTTCCCACAACGCAGATTCATTCGATCCTCGTCGCCACTTGTTGTGTCGGTACCTTTCTACCTAGACACAATTTAGGACTCAGAACTCAGAGATTCAAAGATGAAGTGCTTTATTCAGGAAGTGATGCGCTATCAATTACTCATAAAAGACTGAGAGTTAGAAGAGTAACTAAAGGCTTTTATTAACAACAGAATGGAGGTCTGCCTCGAGTGGTCGACCGGTCCAGGATACCAAGGGCTGGGGAGCAGTCACCTTTATACTAGGACCTGTGGGAGGAGTCAGCCGAGGCATGTCCAGGCATGTACACAGTGGAATACAAACAGGACAAACAGGAATACAAACAGTGGTTTACCACAGGAAGGAAAGGAAGTTCTGGAAAGTTCCGAACAAAGAGAGCTAAACTTAACCAAGAGAACACCTAACCATTTATCTGCTGTGACAGCACCACCACAGGTGGGAGGAGAACACACAATACATAACAGTATTAATCTTGAAATGCCAGACATAACTAGTTTACCATCATACCTTTTAATGTAGTTTCCCAATCTACCTTACCCTCATACCTACGTAATTTGCTTTGTTTAGATTTAAGACTAGTTTCGGATTTAAGTAAATCATTTTCAAATTCAATATAAAATTCTATCATATTATAGTCACTCTTCCCTAAAGGCCCCTGACATGAATCAGTCATTCATGAAAGAAAGACTTATGAAATAATACTGAGCGACTTGCGGGTGGCGCTGTCCAGGGAGAGTATAAATACTCGGGCACGGGCCCAGCTTGCGCAGGACATTCTTACCAGGAACTAGTGAAGGACACAACTAGACCTCCATGTTGTAAAACAGTTGATTAAAGCTTTGTTTAATGCTTAGACTAAGTGCCTAGTAGTTTTCTTACGTCAGCCCCTTTACTACAAGGTTATTAATTAACCCTTTCTGATTGCACAATACTAGATCTAAAATAGTCTGCTTCCTAGTTGATTCCTCAACATACTGATCTAGAAAACTATCTTGTGTTTCAGCTCCATCTGCAGGGTTTTGCCTCTTTGTTTCTTGTGCAGTCTTTAAATTGCTGTTTTCTTCACAATTCTTCTACAAAACTATTTCAAATTGAAAATACTTATGGCCGTCCCAAAGGCTCAGCTTGTTCAGGCAGATTCCTGGTTCAGTTCCCCCACCTCAGCAACTCAGCAGTTAGCGAGACTCAGCAGCCCCAGGTTATGAAAGGGAAAAAAATATATTAACCAGGGTTCTTGCTCATTATTGCTGGAGGTCTCTGCATGTGGACAGCAGGCAAGGGCAGGGGAGAGCTCTGGTGTGACGCCCCTCTTCCTTCGGAACCGAGGATGACTTGCTTCCACATTAAAAATGAGTTCTCAGGTGACTGATGAGTCTAATGGGAGACCTACAGTTTCTGTCACAGGTGGGGCAAACGGTGGTTGAAACGTCTGAGCTCCTGGGCAATGATAGCAGTACAGCTATTGTTGGGGTTGGGGTTGCCCATGACGTTCCAGGTCCCAAACTTCATTTTAAAGGGTGGAAGATGCCTGTGCGTGAATTCTTTTAACGCGGTGTAAGATCTTAATGATCTCTGAGTTCTTGGACAAGACACCAATAGGCAGCAGCCAGTATGATTGAGCAATAGATCAAGATTTATTAAGCATACAGTGTAATATACTTAACATTAGGCGATAGTTTTAACGAGTAGCTCACAGCCCTTGGTCTCTGGAACCTCTCGGACACAGATGACGTCGTCTTAAATCTGTTCCTTTGTTCTCACAGTACGTCTGTGTAAAGTTCTTCTTTGAGTATCGAGGTTTTAACCCTTTTCTTATCAACAGTTCATTTGGCCAGTGTCCATATATGGTCTTTAACAAAATCACCTTTTATAATTGGTTCTAATGGTCAAAATACCATTGTCACTCAGACTAAGGTAGTATCCCGCCTTTCCAGTATTTTTCCACCAACTTTACCATGTTCAGTGTTACCTTATTTATAGTTTTTCACCCCATTGGAATTTACTTTATCTCTTTCATTTCTAGCTTCAAGCAGTACAAGGCCTTTCTATACCAAGGGCCCATATCAGCGCTGTTTCACTAGTCTTGAGGTATCCAAACTATCTCACTTTAATCTACCAGATAAATACCTTAACTTCCATGATCTCTCTCATTTTATGTCCTTATACTAATTATTCTTTAAATATTGTTGCAATTAGTTTTATTAAGCGAAAACTAATTTCTACTTAGCATCATAGTATGTTATTTAATGATTTGACCTTCACTAGCAGCCTATGACTTTGTTATCAAAACTTAGTCAAAACTGCTTTTGACCGGCCTTCGCAGCTGCATTTTGAACAAGTCTTAGTTTTCTTAGTTACCCAGGAGTAATTATGGGTAATATTATTTGGTCAATGGCTACACTTGAAGTTATACATATATGATTCTCATCTACTAAATATCTCTAAATATCAGCCTTTCGTACATTGGGGTGGTCGTTGCACACCAGCTACCACATGGGCTTGACAGAGCAAGGTCTTGGTCCAATGGCAGGGGGATCCAAGACGATTGGAGACCAGGCTCTGCTACAACGGCCTAGCACACACACACACAAACATTCTGCTACTGTCCGACTCCCTCCTTCCCGCAGGTCCTCTCTGCCTGGGTTTCGTAGGATGCATTGTGGTCCTCCCGACCTTGCTGTTGGCCCGTGCTGCACCTTCCCTGAGCCCCGACCTCGCTGCTGGTCCACGCTGCGTCACTCCTGGGCCTTGACCTCGATGCTGGGCTCGTCCTCGCTCCTGGGTTCCGGCCTCGGACATATAACCACACCCCGCACCGTAACAGTGACATACCCCACACCCCTCACTGCAACAGTGATACACCCCACACTCCCCAAAACTGCCTGCCAACACCCTCTGGCAAAGCTCACACATAAAAAATGGTGGCCTGGTCAGGTTATTGGATGATGCCTGGCTCCTATGAAAGCAAGGTTGAACAAGGGGTCAGAGCCTTTGGGACAGATAGGGCAATTGGCAAAATAAACAGCAAATGGAGAAAAGGACTGAAGCTAATTATCAGCACTGATCTCTCCATCAATCCAGGATTTTAAGGTGGAGGAACTATTGTATCCTGTACAATGCAATGCAACACCACATGATGCATCTAGATGTGAGGCGGTAGAGTTTCCGCTTGGGGGCAATCAGGAAATTGTGGCCAAAATGCGCTCGAAATTCCGCTGGTTAGCTTACCCTCCAAGTTTCCGCTAAAATTCATTTGCACAAATTTACAAACGTACAATCTTCCATGAACCAGCACCATCAGGCAGCGTAACAGAATGTAATAGTTTCATATTTATTCTTTCCATTATAAAGTATTTGCTGATGTATTTAAGAGCGGTAACCTGGTGCAGTTTTATTAATACAGCTGAAGATGGATTGATCACCAAAAATAAGCATTTTTAATCAGGGTGCCCAGCAATGTTCTCTCTAATTTTTTTGGGCTGTGCGGCCCATTCAATTTTTCCATTGAAAAGGCGGTGCGCCGGCTGTGTGGGAGCTCCAGAGACATGGCTCCGCTGCTTCAAGGGCACACTGATGTCCAGTCCTCCACCTGTGAGTAACCTGACATAAAAATCACTGAAAACGACTAAAAAAAATACTAAACTATTTAATAGTTTCATTGGTTTACACTAGTCAGTTTTCTTAGTAAATTAAATGGCCCGTATTTTCCGATGCCTACGGGTGTGTACGCGCTGTGTTCCCACCCGTAGGGACATCGGAAATGCCGGTTTCAGGCATGCACAGCGCATGCGCTGAAAACCGACATTTCCGATCTGTCAAGATTGCTCTTGACAGATCGGACGCCTGCCCTGGAGAAGGGCCTCTGCGGGCGGATAGTTCTGCTTTCTGGAGACCCTCTGCCCGCAGAAAACCCTTAGAATTATTACGCCTGGTAAAATTTAATTTTTGTTTAAAATATTTAGGGCTAGATTTTCAGTTTAGGCAGTTTTGGGGCGCTAGCTTTAGCGCCCGCCCGAAGTTAGCGCCCGCCCCAAAGTAGCGCCCCGTTGCCGGGAATTCAGTGGCTTCGCCCTAAGAGGTTGGTGGAGCGCTAAAAGAGGCGTTCCACTACTCTCTTTAGGCGCTAAGCCGGCGGTCCAGAGGGATAGCGCCCAGGCGGGGCGCAGCACGGGTGCGGTCATTTTTGCACTGACAGCAGACCCCGTGGTGCCGACCAGCTCTTAAAGGGGGAAGGGACGAATTAGTCTGCTGCCACGCCCTGCACACTGCAGCCTTGCAAAGAGGCCTCAACACTACTGCTCAGCCCCAGGGAGTCATGGCAACGCCAGAGAAGGCCCGTCAGCGTGCCCTGCGCTTCTCAGAGGGTGATCTGGACATCATGCTCACAGCTCTGGAGGTGAGGCGCAAGATCTTGTTTCCAGACAGTGGGAGGAATCCAACCCACCACGACTACACCAAAGCCTGGAAGCAGATCGCCCAGAGGGTGACATTCACCGGCGAGGCCCCCAGGACCCACACACAATGCCGTAAGAAGTACAACGATCTGACCAGGATTGTGAGGGTGAGTAGCCTTTCCAGTCTCCTCCTCATTCTTGCATGTACACCTGACATGATGGGCAAAGGGACCTGAAAGTCCTTTTGGCCAGCCCTCAGCCAGCAGCATTGGGACAGTCATGAGCATCAAATGGCCATTCGGCACTCTACACTTTGGCCAAGCTATTCCACCATGGGAGGCAGTGCACACTACATCAGGGCTTCACTCTGTCCAAGCTATTCCACCATGGGAGGCAGTGCACACTACATCAGGGCTTCACTCTGTCCAAGCTATTCCACCATGGGAGGCAGTGCACACTACATCAGGGCTTCACTCTGTCCAAGCTATTCCACCATGGGAGGCAGTGCACACTACATCAGGGCTTCACTCTGTCCAAGCTATTCCACCATGGGAGGCAGTGCACACTACATCAGGGCTTCACTCTGTCCAAGCTATTCCACCATGGGAGGCAGTGCACACTACATCAGGGCTTCACTCTGTCCAAGCTATTCCACCATGGGAGGCAGTGCACACTACATCAGGGCTTCACTGCGCCCTTACAGCCCGTCCTTTCTCTTGCAGGCTAAAGTAGCGTTTAATCGCCAGGCCCGTGCCAGGGGTGGCCGCGCCAAGCTGCAGGAGCTCACTCGGCTGGAGGAGCGCGTGTGTGTGCTCATGGGAGCACGTGTGATTGTCCCCACAGCGTGCGGTGTATCCGACCCTCCACTGCCCGGCAATGGTAAGGACCTCGCCTTTTGGCCCTCTCGCGTCGCACTGGCCCATCCGAGCTACCTCCTTTGCCACTGTCCCACCAATGCGCTGAATCCCACCAGTCCTAACTCCCTCGCTGACGCCGTCTCCTCACTCTGAAGCTACTCTTGTGCATTCCTGCTTTCAGCTGGTGACGACCAGGACCCTGAGGCTGCCAGTGACAGCACCTCCAACCAGGAGGAGGAGGAGGAGCAAGCCGGACCTTCGGGGGAACAGTCACGTCCCGCAGGAGAGGAGGAAATGCTCGACACCTCCTCACTGGACGAGTGCCTGGAGGAACTGTCGCAGGGCAATGCAGCTTCTGGGACCAGTGGCGTCCAGCCACCCAGCAGCCGTGCGCGTGGCCCGCGGCCTTCCCCCCAAAGGGGGGAAGGATCAGAGGGGAGTGCTGCTGCTCGGCAAACTCGCCGTCACCAACGCGGCAAGGGTCCCCTAGTTCGGCCCCCTCCTCCCCAGCGGGAGAGTCGCGACTCCAGTCCGGACACCTTCACTTCGGAGGAGGTGCGGAAGCTCGATCAGATGGCCGACGACTCGGACCGGCGCCACACGGAGCTCATGAGCGTGGTGGGGCGCATGCCTGAGGCCATCGAGTCGCTGGCGACCAGTGTGCGCGAGTTCGGGGCAGCAACTGCCGCGACTGGCCGCATGCTAACTGATGCCGTCAAGACCCTGGCGGATGTGATGCGCGCGCACACCAGGACCAGAGGGCCACTCACTGCTGCCACACGCGCTGTCTCAGGCAGGCATCGCCAGGGCAGGCGCCGCGCTGGACCATCCCAGCAAGCCGGCCGTCGGCTGATTGCTGCGGATCCTGCAGTGCGGGCCCGGCCGAGTGCCACCGCGCCACAGCACCAGCCAGCGCATCCCAGACGCCAGCTGGCCCACATTGCACCATCCGTCGCCGCCATTCCCCCTCTGGGGCGTCAAGGGCAAGCGGCTGCAGCTGATGGTGGCCAGGCTCAGGCGCGCCACTCAGGAGACGGCCCCTCGAGGCCCAAACGCCGTGTAGGCCGCCCCCCAGTGGCATCTGGCGGAAGGGCATCTGAGCCTCAGGCGCCTTCCCCCAGCCTCGCAGCAGCCACTGGGCAGAGCTTGCGAAGGAGCAGCAGGCAGGGCAGGGGAGGCAAAATGCTGGCCAAGGTCTCGCCCTCGCGGGCCACTCAGTAGAGGGTGTGGCCAGCTTTCCTTTAATATGGCGGTGGCCATCTTTATTTTGCCCATGGTTGTGCTTTTGGAGGGCTTTTTTTTTGCGTTAGGCCGACGTTGAGGCCCGGTTTCAATAAAGGTGGAGTGGCTCCTCCCCAGTTTGTGGGAGTGAGTCGTTTGTTGGGCTTTTTGTGGGGCCCGTTTATTGTTTTTGGGGATTCATGTGGGAAGGGCTTTTCATTTTTGTTTAATAAAAAATTATCTTTATTCATGCAGTCTCCATGGTTGTTCTTCTTAGTGTTTGTTGGCTTCGCCGGCTGAGGGCTTGCGGAGCGGCTGCATTCATCTTCCCTCATGGCCCCTGGCCATTCCCTGACAGGGGGCTTAGAAGTACCGTGTAATAAGGTGGCGTCGTGCGGCCCTTGGCCCTGGTCGCTCCCTCCTGGGAACGTACTCCTGCTCCTCCTCCTCCTCCTCCTCCTCATGCTCCTCCTGCTCCTCCTCCTGAGGTGCTGGTCCAACGTCAGGTGGCAGTGCCTGAGTCCTGCGGATAGCCAGGTTGTGTAGCATGCAGCAAACCACCACAAATTGGGAGACCCGGTCCGGCGAATACTGGAGAGCTCCTCCGGAGCGATCAAGGCAGCGGAACCGCTGCTTGAGGACCCCAATAGTTAGCTCGATGATGTTGCGGGTGGTTTGATGGCTCTCGTTGTAGGCCTCTTCAGCAGCGGTCCTGGGCGCGCGGAGCGGGGTCATGAGCCAGGTGCACAAAGGATAGCCTTTGTCCCCGAGTAGCCATCCTCTTGGGGGAGGCTGTGCCTGGAACATGTCATGCACAGTACTCTGCCGCAGGATAAAGGCATCGTGGCTGCTGCCTGGGAAGCTGGCATTGACTGCCATGATGCGCTGCTTGTGGTCACAGACCAGCTGCACATTCAGAGAATGGTAGCCCTTCCTGTTGCGATACTGCTCGCCATGCTCCAGAGGGGCCCGCAAAGCCACATGCGTACAGTCAATGGCGCCCTGCACCAAGGGGAATTCCCCGAGTCTGGAAAATCCCAATGCGCGCTGATGCTGGCTCTCCAGGGCCATGGGGAAGGAGATGAATTGGCTTCTCCTTCTGAACAGTGCTTCGGTCACCTGGCGGATGCAGCGATGCGCGCCGTACTGGGAGATGTTTGCTATGTCCCCAGCAGCGTATTGGAAGGAGCCGGTGGCATAGAAGTTCAATGCCACTGTCACCTTCACTTCCACCGACAGAGACGTCCTGCACCTGAGCTTTGGCCGCAGATCTCGGCGAAGCAGGTGGCAGATCTCTGCAATCACCTCCTTTCGGAATCGGAGCCTTTTAACACATCGCGCGGCACTCATGTTTAGGTAGGAGCGCTGCTGGCGGTATAGCCTGACTGGGTAAGGCCTACGTGGCCGACGCCTGTAGCCCCCTCTGCCTCTAGCCAGGGCTGCCCCTCTCACAATACGTCTGCGAGCCCTACGGACATGGAGCTGCAGCTCCGCGTTGGCACCCCATGCAACCCCCATCAAATCCTGGCAAACACTCTAATTTCCAAATGGCCACTTGCAGCGCTGTTGCCTGAGTCCAAAAATACCTGGCTCTTGCTGCTTGAAACCAGTTAGCTATCCTCCTTGTTGTGTCTCCAGAAATGCGTTGCACAAGACTGTTTTCTGAAATAATGGATGGCCTTTATACTGGAGAGGACGTTCCCTTTAATTAGCGCCCCCCGGGGCCCGCGCTGGTTGTGTTGCGTTCCTTTTTCCAAACGCTCCGGCCGCCCGCCGCACAATGGGGCGGTCCGACTGAAGTTTGCAATCGGGGCGGCCAAAGGGCGTTGCACGAGGATGTGACGTCATTTTCTGCGCGCGCATCCGGGCGGGCGCTAAACTTTGCGCCGGCGCTAACGGGCAACTTAATTTGGGGCGGGGCGCAAACTGCGCTGCGCCCGGGCGCTACACGCATAGCGCCCGGAAATCACTTCTCTTAAGGCGCTAACTGCTGGCGCAAGCAACTGAAAATCTAGCCCCTAATTTATTGTAATTTCAACTAATTGTAAAAAGGTGATGGGTTTTTAAAAATTTATTTAAAGTTTTAATATGTTTTTTCATTGATCTCCATTCATATATTTGACAGGTCTATCTGTCAAGTGTATGAAGGGAGATTCCCTTCTTCTATTGGCTGGCCTGGCCCACGTGATCCCAGGGACGCTTGCGAACTGCATGTGCCCCTGGGATACGTGGGCCCTGCGCACTTGGAGTTTGGAGAGGCCCAGGAGCGGAAGTGTAGCCGCCCCGGGAGCCCTCAGGTAAGTTTGTAGATTTTTCCAGATCGGAGGCCTCCGCACGCAGGAGGCCTCCGTTCGGAAAATACAGCCCAATATGTTTTGATATGAGAAACGTGACGACTAGTGTCTGTGTGCCTAAGAGAATGAGCACAACTGGAAGAGACTTCTTGAGCCAGCACAATCGCGGAATCTTGCAATTTCAACCGGGGGCGTGCCCATTTTGTGGGCGTGCCCTGATTTGGCCGAACAGAATCTTGAACCAGCATAAAAGGTCACGGAAAACACAAAAGTATAGTGTATGTACCTTTAAGGGGAGAACTACTTTTTACAGCTCCTGTATACTGTAGTACCGGCAGTGACCACACCTGTATATAAACCCTGAGTAGGGACCTGTACAGTTAGTTTTAGAGTAACCCTCATCCAGTAAACACCTGTTGATTGTTCCCTGCAGTCTCTTGTCTAATTATTGAAGGACACACAACATCAAGATACACGGATCTAACATTGGCGACGAGAAGATTCAAACCTACCTGCAACTCTGCATCACCTCCCAGGGATTCGCTCCTGGAGAACAGTGAAAGAAGAAGGCCGAGTCCAGAAGCACGGGCGTCGACCATCCAGCAGAGACTTGAGCATCGCAGGGGAGGCTGTTGAGAGCTGGGCTTGGTTCTCCAGTCACGGTGGTCCAGTGAAACGGGCTGGCAACAGGTACGGCGCAGACCCTTCCCGGACAGTGGCGGCTAGAGCCGACCGACAGCACAGAAAAAGGCCGAGCAGCGTCGACGGGAGAAGAGAGAGGGTAGAGCGCACAGGGCGCAGCCGGTGTTCAGGACTGAGCGGCGTCAACGAGAGAGAGCAGAGTGTAGCCGGTGTTCAAGGGCCGAGCAGCGTCAACGAAAGAGAGGCACGCAGGAAAACACGCAGCGCGCAGCCAGTGTTCAAGGGCCGAGCAGCATCAGCGGGGAAGAAAGGAAAGCGCGGGAGACGCCATTTTGAGCTGCAGCGGAGAAGAAGGGAGAGCGCGGGAGACGCCATTTTGAGCCACAGTGGAGAAGAAGGGAGAGCGCAGGAGAGGCCATTTTGAGCCAGTCTGACCACACCCAGGGATGCCGAAGAGTGGCAGTGTCACAGCGTTCGACAATGAAGTCGAAGATTGGACGACATATGTCGAACACATAGAAGTGTACTGCAAGGCAAATGAAGTGCCAGATGACAGGAAAGCGCTGGTATTGTTGAATTCAATGGGTGCAAAAATGTATGGCTTACTGCGAAACCTAGTAACCCCAGAGAAGCCAGTGGAAAAGGATTTTGAAAACATAGTGTCAATCCTACAGGACCACTTAAACCCCACACCGCTGCTGATAGCAGAAAGATTTAAGTTTCACAAAAGGAACCAGCATAAAGATGAAAGTAATGCTGAGTATTTAACGGAACTGTGCAAGCTATCGAAACACTGCCAGTTTGGAACGGGACTAGCAGGTACCTTAAGGGATAAGTTTGTGTGTAGGCTTCAAAGTGAAGGAACCCAGAAACGGCTTAGAGTCATAGAGTCATAGAGTAATACAGCACGGATAGAGGCCCTTCGGCCCATCGTGTCCGCGCCGGCCATCAAGCCCTGTCTAATCTAATCCCATATTCCAGCATTTGGCCCGTAGCCTTGTATGCTATGGCATTTCAAGTGCACATCCAAATGCTTCTTAAATGTTGTGAGGGTTTCTGCCTCCACAACCCTTTCAGGCAGTGAGTTCCAGACTCCAACCACCCTCTGGGTGAAAAAGTTCTTTCTCAAATCCCCTCTAAACCTCCCGCCCTTTACCTTGAATCTATGCCCCCTAGTTATTGACCCCTCTACTAAGGGAAAAAGCTCCTCAGCATCCATCCTATCTATGCCCCTCATAATTTTGTACACCTCAATCATGTCCCCCCTCAGCCTCCTCAGCTCCAAGGAAAACAAACCCAACCTGCCCAGTCTCTCTTCATAGCTGAAGCGCTCCAGCCCTGGTAACATCCTGGTGAACCTCCTCTGCACCCTCTCTAACACGATCACATCCTTCCTGTAGTGTGGCGACCAGAACTGCACACAATATTCCAGCTGTGGCCTAACCAGTGTTTTATACAGCTCCATCATAACCTCCTTGCTCTTATATTCAATGCCTCGGCTAATGAAGGCAAGTATCCCATATGCCTTTTTTACCACCTTATCCACCTGTTCCGCCGCCTTCAGGGATCTGTGTACTTGCACACCCAGATCCCTCTGACCCTCCGTCTTGCCTAGGGTCTTTCCATTCATTGTGTATTCCTTTGCCTTGTTAGTCCCCCCAAAGTGCATCACCTCGCACTTTTCCGGGTTAAATTCCATTTGCCACTGTTCCGCCCATCTGACCAACCCATCTATATCGTCCTGCAGACTGAGGCTACCCTCCTCGCTATTTACCACCCTACCAATTTTTGTATCATCCGCGAACTTACTGATCATACCCTTTACATTCATAGCCAAGTCATTAATGTAGACCACAAACAGCAAGGGACCCAGCACCGATCCCTGTGGTACCCCACTGGCCACAGGCTTCCAGTCACAAAAACAACCTTCGACCATCACCCTCTGCCTTCTGCCACTAAGCCAGTTTTGTATCCAATGTGCCAAGGCACCCTGGATTCCATGGGCTCTTACCTTCTTGACCAGTCTCCTGTGTGGGACTTTATCGAAGGCCTTACTGAAATCCATGTATACCACATCCACTGCGTTACCCTCATCCACACACCTAGTCACCCCCTCAAAAAATTCAATCAAATTAGTCAGACATGATCTTCCCTTGACAAAGCCATGTTGACTATCCCTGATTAATCCTTGCCTCTCCAAGTGGAGACAAATTTTGTCCCTCAGGATTTTTTCCAATAATTTTCCTACCACTGATGTTAGGCTCACTGGCCTGTAGTTCCCCGGTTTTTCCCTACTACCCTTCTTGAATAATGGTACTACATTAGCGGTTCTCCAGTCCTCTGGCACATCCCCTGTGGCCAGAGAGGTCCTGAATATATGTGTTAGAGCCCCTGCAATCTCCTCCTTTGCCTCACACAGCAGCCTGGGATACATTTCATCCGGGCCTGGGGATTTATCCATTTTTAGGCCAGCTAAAACCGCCAATACCTCCTCCCTCTCGATGTTAATATGTTCGAGCATATCACAGTCCCCCCGCCCTATTTCTATGTCTACATTGTCCTTCTCCATAGTGAAAACAGATGCAAAAAATTCATTTAGAACTCCTCCTACATCTTCCGGCTCCACACACAGATTGCCACTTTTGTCCCTAATGGGCCCTATTTTTTCCCTAGTTATCCTCTTACCCTTAATATACTTATAAAACATCTTCGGATTTTCCTTTATTTTGCTTGCCAGTGTTATTTCATGGCCCCTCCTTGATCTCCTAATTTCTTTTTTAAGTATCCCCCTGCACTTTTTGTACTCCTCTAGGGCTTCCTCCGTCTTTAGCCTTTTGTATCTACCAAAAGCCCTCCTTTTTTTCCTAATCCATTCTCGTATATCCCCTGACATCCAAGGTTCCCTGTGGTTTTTGGAACCACCCTTGACCTTTACGGGAACATGTTGCCATTGTATGATCTCAATCTCCCTTCTGAAAGCCTCCCATTGCTCCGATGCGGATTTTCCTACAAGTAGCTGATCCCAGTCCATTTTGGCCAGATCCTGCCTTATCCTATTAAAATCGGCCTTCCCCCAATTTAGAACCTTTATTTCCGGCCCATCCCTGTCCTTTTCCATGGCCACCTTAAATCTTACCATATTATGGTCACTATCACCAAAGTGCTCACCTACTAGCACTTTTTCCACTTGGCCGGCCACATTCCCTAGAATTAGGTCCAGTACCGCCCCCTCTCTTGTAGGACTTTCTACATGCTGGCTCAAAAAGCTCTCCTGGATGCACTTTAAGAATTCTACACCATCTGAGCCTTTCACACTCTGACTATCCCAGTTAATATTGGGGAAGTTGAAATCCCCCATTATTATTACCCTATTATTTGCACATTTCTCTGAGATTTGCCTACATATCTGTTCCTCTATCTCCCCCTGACTGTTTGGAGGCCTATAGTACACTCCCAGCAAAGTGCTTGCCCCCTTTTTGTTTTTAAGCTCCACCCATATGGCCTCATTAGAGGACCCTGCTAATATATCATCCCTCCTTACTGCAGTAATTGACTCCTTAATTAATATTGCGACACCCCCTCCTCTTATACCTCCCCCTCTGTCTCGCCTGAAGATTCTGTACCCCGGAATATTGAGCTGCCAGTCTTGCCCTTCCCTCAACCATGTCTCCGTGATAGCAACAATATCATACTCCCATGTGTTTATCAACACCTTCAGTTCATCCACCTTATTTGCAAGACTCCTTGCATTAAAATAGATGCCATCCAGCCTTGCCCTTATATATTTGCCCTGTCTACCAAGCTGACTTGTTTTTTTCTCTATAATTGGCAGCACATCCCCCCCTATTTCAGCTCCCCTCTGTATCCCATCCCCCTGCCAAGTTAGTTTAAACCCCCCCCAACAGTGCTAGCAAACCTCCCCGCAAGGATATTTGTCCCGCTCTGGTTCAGGTGCAACCCGTCCGACTTGTACAAGTCCCACCTTTCCCAGAAGCAGGCCCAGTGATCCAGGAAAGTAAAACCCTCCCCCCTACACCAACTCTTTAGCCACGCATTCATCTGCTCTATCCTCCCATTCCTATACTTACTAGCACGTGGCACTGGGAGTAATCCAGAGATTACAACCTTTGAGGTCCTGCTCCTTAATCTGTTACCTAGCTCCCTAAATTCTTGATGCAGGACCTCATCCCTCTTTTTACCTATGTCGTTGGTACCAATGTGGACCACGACCATTGGCTGTTCACCCTCCCCCTCCAGAATGCCCTGCAGCCGCTCAGTGACATCCTTGACCCTGGCACCAGGGAGGCAACAAACCATCCTGGATTCACGTCTACGGCCACAGAAACGCCTATCTGTTCCCCTTACTATAGAATCCCCTACCACTATTGCTCTCCCACTCTTTTTCCCCCCTTCCTGGGCAGCAGGAGCACCCCCAGTGCCAGGAAGTTGGCTGCTGCTGCCTTCCCCTAGTGAGTCATCCCCCTCAACAGTATCCAAAACGGTATACTTGTTTGAAAGGGGGATGCCCGCAGGGGTTCCCTGCACTACCTGCCTGCCTTTGTTGCTCCGCCTGATGGTCACCCCCTGTGCTGCCCTGCCCTGAGGCGTGAACAACTCGCTAAACGTGCTATCCACGAGCCTCTCAGCATCGCGAATGCTCCAAAATTCATCCACCTGCAGCTCGAGCGCCGCAATGCGGTCTGCAAGTAGCTGCAGCTGGATGCATTTCCCGCACACATGGTCGTCAGGGACACTGGCAGCGTCCCTGATTTCCCACATAGAGCAGGAGGAGCAGAACACGGGTCTGAACTCTCCTGCCATGACTTACTCCTTCAATTAATTAAAAAATTTATTCAATACCCCAGTTACAGGTATACTCTAGGGCGCTTTATTTACCAACTGTCCCCACTACACCAGAGACCCTAGAAATTTAACACCACAGAAGTCAAGCTTGTATTGAAAAGAGAGAACTACTCACCAACCAATCACTTACCTGCTCCCTGGTGACGTCACACACTGATTACTTTTTACCTCTCTCCTCTGCTGTTGATTTGGTGGGCCTCTGCCTTGGCGCCGGTTTTTATACCGGGCTCACCTCCTCCGCTGCTGCTCTCCCCCGAACTGGTCGGGCCTCTGCCTTGGCGCCGGTTTTTATACCGGGCTCACCTCCTCCGCTGCTGCTCTCCCCCGAACTGGTCGGGCCTCTGCCTTGGCGCCGGTTTTTATACCGGGCTCACCTCCTCCGCTGCTGCTCTCCCCCGAACTGGTCGGGCCTCTGCCTTGGCGCCGGTTTTTATACCGGGCTCACCTCCTCCGCTGCTGCTCTCCCCCGAACTGGTCGGGCCTCTGCCTTGGCGCCGGTTTTTATACCGGGCTCACCTCCTCCGCTGCTGCTCTCCCCCGAACTGGTCGGGCCTCTGCCTTGGCGCCGGTTTCTATCAGAAAAGGATCTTACGCTGGACAAGGCTTTCAGCATTGCAGTACCACACAAAGCAGCCGCACGGGGCGCTGCAGAGATACAACGGAGACCGCAAGAATATGGCACAAATGAAATGTCATATGGAACAGTGAAGTGCTATCGCTGCGGCAGAACAACACACGACCATAATGATTGCTGGTTCAAGGACAAAGAGTGCAGACAGTGTGGAAAAGTAGGACACATAGCAAGAGTCTGCAGGTCGGTAAAGAAAACCAGCAGCAAGAAATCTCCACAGGAGAAGTACAAGAAGGTACATAAGGTGACGGAGAGTAGTTCAGACGAACAGAAAAGTGATACAGACTCCGGAAGCAAGGAGCTGGGTTGTCTGAAACTACATAATGTGATCAAAATGGAGGATCACCAAACTATCTGGCTCATGCTCAAGATAGCAGGAGTCCAAGTGAAAATGGAATTGGACACAGGATCAGCCCTAACAGTCATAAACCGAAGGGACTACAAGCGGCTATTCTCACATATACCCTTGAGAGATACAGAGATTGTCTTGAAGACGTACACGGGGCAAAAAGTCTACCCCAAAGGAAAAATAAGGGTGAACGTAATATATAACGGCAAGGAAACACCAAAAATGGACCTATATGTATTGCCAGATGGAGGACCACCACGACTAGGACGTGAATGGATCCGGAAGATACAGCTAGATTGGCATTCCATACAAGCACTGACTGTAGATGCCAAAAAGGATGACGACGTCACACCTGGACGACTGTCAAAAATGCTAACTGACGCACAAGAAGTGTTCCAGGAGGGACTCGGAACACTAAAAGGCATAACAGCGACGATCAAAATAGAGGAAAATGCAAGCCCAAAGTTTTTAAGGCCAGACCGGTGCCTTATGCGATCCGCCCAGCCGTCGAAGCAGAGCTGGAAGGTTTGGAATGTTCAGGAGTACTGTCCAAAGTGGACTGGAGCAAGTGGGCTACACCCATCGTTCCTGTAATGAAGAGGTCGTTGAGTAATACGCCTGGGGAACCAAAGAACGTTCGCATCTGTGGGGACTTTAAGGTGACAGTGAACCCAGTCCTTCACATGGTACTATATCCGCTTCCGCGGATTGAAGATATTTTCGCCTCGCTATCTGGAGGGAAACGCTTCACTAAGATTGATCTGGCCCAGGTGTACCTGCAAATGGAGGTAGAAGAAGCCTCGAAACAGTACCTCACGATCAACACTCATAAAGGTCTCTACCAAAACAACCGGCTGGTGTTCGGGGTAGCATCAGCTCCGGCTATTTGGCAAAAGGCAATGGATCAAGTCCTGCAAGGGATTCCAGGGACCCAGTGTTATTTGGACGACATCCTGGTCACGGGCGAAAATAACAGTGATCACCTTGCCAACCTGGAGCAGGTGCTCACTAGATTGAAGGAATATGGGCTCCGAGCTAATCGACACAAATGCGAGTTTTTCCAGAAGCAGATCTCGTATTGTGGCCACGTTATTGATGAAGAGGGGTTACATAAGTCTCCTGAAAAGATTGAGGCAGTAGTCAAGGCTCCAGCACCGGAAAATGTGTCACAACTGAGGTCGTTCCTCGGGCTGGTGAACTACTACCACAAGTTCTTGCCGAATTTGTCTACAGTACTACACCCACTGAACACCCTACTGCAAACGGGGGTACCATGGAAGTGGAATGACGAATGTAAACGAGCTTTCCAGAAGTGCAAAGAATTGATCACATCAAAAGAGGTGTTGGCTCATTTCAACCCAGCACTAGCAATTTGGTTGGCGTGTGATGCATCACCCTATGGCATTGGAGCGGTGCTGTCGCACAAATTCCCGGATGGCTCGGAGAGGCCAGTAGCCTTTGTGTCTCGGTCACTAACCTCAGCCGAGCGTAACTACGCCCAGATTGACAGGGAGGCCCTCAGCCTAGTGTGGGGAGTGAAAAAGTTCAACCACTATCTGCACGGGCAGAAGTTCACCTTGCTGACTGACCACCAACCACTTGTCTCCATCTTTAATCCAAAGAAGGGCGTTCCGGTGATGACTGCGCAACGGCTACAAAGATGGTCCCTTTTTCTAGGGGCGAACCAATATGAAATCGAGTATAAGGGCATGAAACAGCATGGAAAAGCTGATGGGCTATCACGCCTGCCACTGCCTACTGCGGAGGAAGCACCAGCAGTGGACCCTGTCGAAATATTTTATTCGACTATAATTGAACGCTTGCCAGTAACTAACGCTGATATAGAGAAGGAGACCCGAAATGACCCGACACTGTCTCGGGTATATGACTTGACGGTGAAGGGATGGCCAACACATGGCGACTCACTGTTGCCAGCATTCTCATCCAGAAGAGAACAGCTGTCAGTATGCCAGGGGACCTTGATATGTGAATCCCGAGTGGTAATTCCACCCAAGTTAAGGGAGAGAGTGCTCAATGAGCTTCACGAAGGCCATCTGGGAGGGGTGAAAATGAAAAGCCTTGCTAGGGCTTATGTGTGGTGGCCGGGGATCGATCAGCAAATCGAGGACCTGACAAAGAGCTGCTCAGGATGCCAGAAGGTCCAAAATGCACCACCACATGCCCCTCCACACACATGGGAGTGGCCCTCATCTCCATGGCAACGGGTGCATATTGATTTTGCTGGTCCATTCATGGACTCAATGTTTTTAATAGCCGTGGATGCGCACTCGAAATGGCCTGAGGTGATCAAGATGTCCTCCACCACCACGGAGAAAACGATTGCAGTCCTACGGACCATATTTGCCAGGAACGGCTTGCCAGAGCAGATTTGCTCTGATAACGGACCACAGTTTGTGTCCGAAGAGTTTCGAAGATTTATGAGAAGGAATGGGGTAAGGCATTACACATCCGCCCCGTATCATCCAGCCACAAATGGATTGGCTGAGAGGTTCGTACAAACCTTTAAAAAAGCAGTAAGGGCCATGTGCGAGGACGACATTCCACTGCAGCATAAGGTGGACAATTTCCTGTTAGCCTACAGAAATGCGACACATGCAGTCACCAACCAGACCCCGGCCATGATGTTCTTTAACCGACGGTTGAGATCTCGCCTGGATTTGCTCAGACCAAATGTACGAAGAGATGTTGAGAATAAGCAATTCCAGCACATCAATGAGAAGCCGACAAGGAGCTTCAATGTAGGGCAACCAGTCTTGGCCCGCGACTACCGAACAGAGAAATGGCAACCAGGAACGATATGCACACGGCAGGGGCCACTAATGTACACAGTGGATGTTCGGGAGAACATTGTGAGACACCATGTCGACCAGATCCTAGAGTCACAGGAACGAGTCAACCCCATGTCTCGCGTACCTGGTGATGAACCCGACATACAGGTAGCATCTACCCCAGAAACAGTAGCATTGGAAGCTGATGAACCAACCGACGACAGGGGGCCAGAATCACCTCCGCACCAAGAGCAAGACACTCAGGAAAGGCGCTATCCAGAAAGGATCAGGAAGCCGCCCCAAAGACTGAATTTATAAATAGACTATTTTCTGTTAATGTTGCATGTTAAAAGTGTTAATTGTAATTAGTTGATATTTAATTGTTAAATGAATGTTATGGTACTGTTAATCTAAAAGGGGAGGAATTGTAGTGTATGTACCTTTAAGGGGAGAACTACTTTTTACAGCTCCTGTATACTGTACTACCGGCAGTGGCCACACCTGTATATAAATCCTGAGTAGGGATCTGTACAATTAGTTTTAGAGTAACCCTCATCCAGTAAACACCTGTTGATTGTTCCCTGCAGTCTGTTGTCTAATTATTGAAGGACACACAACATCAAGATACACGGATGTAACAAAAAGTAAGTGGTTTTGGGCCTAACTCACCTACGTTTAAAATGTTGTCCCACTCCCCAACAATGCCGCCTTTCGGATGAGACGTTAAACTGGGATCCCGTCTGCGCTCTCAGGTGGATGCAAAAGATCCCACGGCACTGTTTCGAAGAAGAGCAGGGGCAGTTCTCGCCGGTGTCCTGGCCAATATTCATCACTAAAACAGATTATTTGGTCATTATCACATTGCTGTTTGTGGGACCTTGCTGTGTGCAAATTGGATGCCACGTTTCCCACATTACAACAAGAAGTATTTAATTGGCTGTGTCCAGTCCTCCACATGTGCGAAACCTGAGGTTGTGAAAGCGCTATATAAATGCAAGTTCGTTCTTTCTTTCTGTCCATTTTCACCTTTAACCCTTTCTCCTCCATCTGTTTATCTCAAAAGGTGGATTATCACACCATTTACTCTGTGGGGCCAATGCAGATTTCTCAGTCTCTCTTTTTTAAAATTCGTTCATGGGATGTGGGCATCGCTGGAAAGGCCAGCATTTATTGCCCATCCCTAACTGCCCTTGAGAAGGTGGTGGTGAGCCGCCTTCTTGAACCGCTGCAGTCTGTGTGGTGAAGGTTCTCATCTTTTAACTGAGAGGGGTTGTCTCTCATTCATTCTCAAGTTCCCCAACACAACCTTTGTTTGGCGGCGGAGTGGGTCTAGCTGAAGTGCTCTTGCAGAGAGCTGGCACGGGTTCAATGGGCCGAATGGCCTCCTTCTGTGCTGTAAACATAGAAACATAGAAGATAGGAGCAGGAGTAGGCCATTCGGCCCCTCGAGCCTGCTCCGCCATTCAATGAGACCATGGCTGATCATCCAAATTCAGTACCCTGTCCCTGCTTTCTCCCCATATCCCTTGATCCCTTTAGTCTTAAGAAATATATCCAACTCCTTCTTGAATATATTTAATGAATTGGCCTTTGCTGCCTTCTGTGGTAGAGAGTTCCACAGGTTCACCACTCTCTGGGTGAAGAAATTCCTCCTCATCTCTGTCTTAAATGGCTTACCCCTTATCCTCAGACTGTGACCCCTGGTTCTGGACTCCCCGACCATCGGGAACATCCTTCCTGCATCTAGTCTGCCCAGTCCTGTCAGAATTTTATAAGTTTCAATGTGATCCCCTCTCATTCTTCTAAACTCCAGTGAGTATAAGCCCAATCGACCCAATCTCTCCTCATACGTCATTCCTGCCATCCCAGGTGTCAGCCTGGTGAATCTTCGCTGCACTCCCTTCATGGCAAGAACATCCTTCCTCAGATAAGGCAACCAAAACTGCACACAATACTCAAGATGTGGTCTCACCAAGGCCCTGTACAACTGCAGCAAGACATCCTTGTTCCTGTACTTGAATCCTCTCGCTACGAAGGCCAACATACCATTTGCCTTCTTAACCGCCTGCTGCACCTGCATGTTTACCTTCAGCGACTGGTGCACAAGAACACCCAGGTCTCGTTGCACTTCCCCTTCTCCCAATCTATTGCCGTTCAGATAATAATTTGCCTTCCTGTTTTTGACACCAAAGTGGATAACCTCGCATTTATCCACGTTATATTGCATCTGCCATGCTATGATTCTATATCCATGGGTTTTACTGTCTGCCTGTTCTCCCCCCTGCTCATTTCCACTCAGTTGTCACTCTACTTCATTTTCAAACATTTCACTTTGCCCTTCAGTGTGGGTGGTATCCGCTGGGTGTTGGTGCTTTTATGTCGCTGTGTAGGAATGGTCAAATCCCTATCTAGAGATTGAGTTCGATGCAGGCAATCAATCAAAAAGGTTTTTAATGTCAAACTAACGAGTTTAAACAGATTGATGCAAGAGAACTATGAATACAGGTCTTAACAGGTCGGAGGCTCCACGAGGACTGCTCGGCGGTCCCGTGGATGGCGTCATGACGTCATCACGTTTTTCCCGCGTTTGGGTGATCACGTGATTAGCGGCATGACGTCATCGTGTTTGCCCGCGCTCTTAAAGGGACCACGCACTGTACATGCAAACAGTATATACAATGGTACAGATTTAGTCTGTAGCTAACACATCGTTAAAGGGAATTATGTACAGTTGTTCAGAGTCCCTCAGTGGCTCTGCCACATGCGCCCCCCCCCAGAATTGTCTTTAACGGAAAAAATCAAACGGTGAGGGGGTCTGACAAGCCTGCCAGAACGACTCCTGTATTCCCGAAGCGGAAGCTGTTGGACGGCGGGCGGTCTGGCGGGTGGTTGCACTTGTTCTGGCGTGATGACGGTGGGCGGCCGACCTTGTCTTGGTGGCTGTGTGGTCTCGACGAGACGGTCAAGGTCCAGGTGTGCTGGCTTCAAACGGTCGACCGAAATGTGGTCCGGTTTACCACCGACATCCACCTTGAAGGTTTTGTCTCCTGCCTCTAACACGCGGAAAGGACCAGTGTATGGGGGCTTGAGCGGATCCCGGTGAGCATCGTGGCGGATGAACACGTAGTCGGCTTGTTTCAGCTCCGCTGGAACGTGAGAGCCCTGAAACCCGTGATGCGATGTGGGAACCGGCGCAAAACATCTGGCTGCTTCCTGGTGACTGATAAGCTGGCGTGAGGCGGACCATGGCTCCGTTGGTGTTGACAGGAAATCCCCTGGCACTCGCAGCGGCTGACCATAAACGAGCCCTGCCACGGAAGAGTGAAGATCTTCCTTGGGGGCCGTGCGAAGGCCCAACATGACCCACGGCAGCTTGTCTGCCCATCCAGCGTCTTGGAGGCTGGCCCTCAGTGCGGCCTTAAGCGATCTGTGAAAACGTTTGCACAGACCGTTCGCTTGTGGGTGGTAGGCTGTGGTGCGGTGTAACTTGACACCGAGTCGTTGAGCCACCGTATTCCAGAGTTCGGAGGAAAACTGCGGTCCCCAGTCTGAAGAGATGTCAGCAGGCACTCCAAAATGGGCGACCCATGAAGAGATGAACGCCCTGGCCACATCCGCCGAAGTAGTAGATGACAGGGGAACCACCTCCGGCCATCTGGTGGTGCGATCTACTATGGTCAGGATGTGCGTTAAACCATGGGAAGGTGGAAGTGGTCCTACCAGGTCCACATTAACGTGTTCAAACCATCGTTCAGGAACTGCAAAGGTGGCCAATGGAGCCTTGATGTGGCGCTGTACCTTGGCCTTTTGGCAGACCACGCAGGTGTTGGCCCAGTCGCGGACATCTTTATGCATGCCCCACCAAATGAACTTAGATGACATTAGCTTCTGAGAAGCCTTCATTCCTGGGTGTGACAACCCATGTATGGCGTCAAACACCTTTCGGCGCCAGGCGACCGGCACAATAGGGCGAGGGTCCCGAACGGAGATGTCACACAGCAACGTGGTACCAGCCGAATGGAACCTGACGTCGGCCAACTGGAGGCTAGTGGTGTTGGTGCGGTAAGCCTGCACTTCTGGGCCTGAGACTTGGTCTGCTGCCATGAGGGCGTAGTCGATGCCCAGCTGGACCGCATGCACGGTCGCGCGGGAGAGTCAATCTGCCACCAGGTTGTCTTTACCGGCCACGTGCTGAATATCTGTGGTAATTTCGGAGATGTATGTCAGCTGACGTTGTTGTCGAGATGACCACGGTTCGGCGGTCTTGGCCATGGCAAAAGTCAGTGGCTTATGGTTGACGAAAGCGGTGAAAGGATGTCGTTCCAACAAGAACCGGAAATGGCAGATGGCCAGAAAAAGGGCTAGTAACTCCCTGTCGAAAGTACTGTACGCCTGCTCGTTACGCCGCAGTTGACGGCTGAAGAATGCCAACGGCTGCCACGTCCCGCTCACCCACTGCTCCTGAACAGTGCCGATTGCGTAATCTGACGCGTCGGTGGTGAGGGCGATGGTGGCTCCTGGTAGCGGGTGCGCCAGCATGGTCGCGTTGGCTAAGGCGCTCTTGGTGTTGGTGAATGCCCGGTCCATGTCAACCATCCAGCCTATCGGATCCTTGCCAGACTTGCCCTTGAGGGCCTCGTACAGGGGCTGCCTTAGGCACGAAACGGTGGTAAAAGTTTACCATCCCAAGGAACTCCTGCAGGGCCTTTATGTTCTGCGGGCGTGGAAAGGATGTCACCGCCTCTACCTTGGCTTGCAAAGGAACCGCTCCCTCTGAGGTAATGCGATGTCCCAGGAAATCAATTTGGTGCAGACCAAACTGACACTTGGCTGGGTTGATAATCAGGCCGTGTTGGCTGAGGCGTCAAAAGAGGGTGCGGAGGTGAGAGATGTGTTCCTCCTTATTAGGACTGGCAATGAGGATATCATCTAAGTAGACGAAAAGGAACTTGAGGTCCCGCAGCACGGAGTCCATGAGGCGCTGGAAAGCCTGGGCGGCGTTCTTCAACCCAAATGGCATCCTTAAAAATTCGAAGAGACCGAAAGGGGTTATGACTGCGGTCTTCTGGACGTCTTGCGGGTGCACCGGGACCTGGTGGTAGCCTCGGACAAGGTCAA
Source organism: Somniosus microcephalus (assembly GCF_052327205.1). NCBI lineage: Eukaryota > Metazoa > Chordata > Chondrichthyes > Squaliformes > Somniosidae > Somniosus > Somniosus microcephalus. The sequence continues at coordinate 14,707,136 of NC_141002.1, read as the reverse complement.
CCTTGGAAAAAACGGTGTTTCCTGCCAAATGGGCAGAGAAATCCTGGATGTGGAGGATCGGGTATCGATCAGGAGTGGTGGCGTCGTTTAGTCGCCGATAGTCACCGCAGGGCCGCCATCCGCCGCCAGGTTTCGGAACGATGTGAAGAGGCGAAGACCAGGGACTATTCGACCTGCGAATAATCCCTAAGCGTTCCATTGTTGTGAACTCCGCCTTCGCGACCGCTAGCTTGCCAGGTTCGAGGCGCCGGGCCCGCACATGGACTGGGGGGCCGGTGGTGGTGATGTGGTGTTTCACACCATGTTTCGTGGCCGTGGAGGAGAACGTGGGCCTGGTCAGGTCTGGAAATTCGCCTAGCAGGCGAGCGAACTCATTCGGAGTCGGGAAAGCACAGGAGACGGTGCGCGACATTGTGTTACTACGGTGGCAAGGGATAGAGTGAAACGTGGCCGCGTTGATCAGCTGCCGGTTCCTTACATCGACCAGGAGGCCATTGGTGCACAGGAAATCTGCACCGAGAATGGCTTGCGAAACCTTGGCGTAACGAATTCCCAGAAAAACCGCTGGCCGCCGAAGCACACCTGGACCCGCCGTCTGCCGAAGGTCCGAGTACTCTGCCATTAGCCGCTTCGAGGGGGAGGCCGTGCCTCCCAGCCTGTACATCAAGAGCTGACGCGGGTAGAATGCTGCACTGCGCTCCGGTGTCGCACAGGAACCGACGACCGGAGAGGGTATCTGTGATGAAGAGCAGCTTGCCTGCATTGCCGATTGCCATCGCGGCCGCAGGGCACCCGTTAGACCCGTTCTTCATTGGACGGAGTTGTTGTTTTTTTTTGAGAGAAGCTGCAGGGAGGGCGGCAACATCTTGCCTTCGCGCCAAACCGCGCGTGGTAGAAGCACAGCCCCGCGGACTGAGGAGCTGGGGTGGCGTCTGTGGGGGATGGGCGCCTCGTGGCAGCGCAGTACTGTTGCGTAACTGCGAATATTTTGTCTGCCTCGGTAGCGAGCGCTGCGCAGTCTTCGACCTCGGATCTCACCAAGCCGCTTGCACTTGCTCCGGTAATTGGCTGAGGAATAACTCTCTGAACAGAAAGCATTCCGGTTCGGAGCCGAGGAGTGTGAGCATTTGGCTCATCAGCTCGGAAGGTTTGGAGTCCCCGATCCCGGGCACAGCGAGCAGCCGACGGGCGCGCTCTGATTTCGTGAGCCCGAAAACCTGTAGCAACCGCGCCTTGAGGGTCTCATACTTGCGGTCAGTTGGGGGGTTCTCGAGAAGACTGACGATCTGCGAGGCGGTAGAGCCGTCGAGTGCGGAGACCACGTATAAGTATCGGGTCTGATCCTCAACGATGCCTCTCAGGGCGAACTGGGCTTCAACTTGGATGAACCACGAGGTCGCTTGTTGCTCCCAGAACTGCGGCAGCTTCAACGAAATGGCATTTGCCTTCATGCTGTGTTCCTTCTGCGAAATCCGTTCACAAAAGTCAGGGTCACCAATGTAGGAATGGTCAAATCCCTATCTAGAGATTGAGTTTGACGCAGGCAATCAATCAAAAAGGTTTTTAATGTCAAACTAACGAGTTTAAACAGATTGATGCAAGAGAACTATGAATACAGGTCTTAACAGGTCAGAGGCTCCACGAGGACTGCTCGGCGGTCCCGTGGATCGCGTCATGATGTCATCACGTTTTTCCCGCGTTTGGGTGATCACGTGATTAGCGGCATGACGTCATCACGTTTGCCCGCGCTCTTAAAGGGACCGCGCACTGTACATGCAAACAGTATATACAATGGTACAGATTTAGTCTATAGCTAACACATTGTTAAAGGGAATTATGTACAGTTGTTCAGAGGCTGTCAGTGGCTCTGCCACAGCTGCTTATAAATCAGTGCCGGGACCAGCAACTTGTCTTTAGTGCTTCAAGGCTCAGTTATGATTTCTATCATCAAGAAGATTTTAAAATTCTCATCCTTGTGTTCAAATCCCTCTATGGCCACCCCCTCCCTATCTCAGTGAGCTCATCCAGCCCTACAACCCTCCGAGATCCCTGTGCTCCTCCAATTCTGGGCTCTTGTGCATCCCAGACTTTCATCTCGCCACCATTGGCGGCCGTGCCTTCAGCTGCCGAGGCCCTAAGCTCAAGAAATTCCCTCCATAAACCTCTCCTCCTCTCTACCTCTTTCTCCTCCTTTAAGTCGCTGCATAAAACCTATCTATTTGGCTAAGCATTTGGGCATCTGCCCTAATATTTCTTTATGTGTTGTCTAATAGTTCGATAACGCTCCTGAGAAGCGCCTTGGGATGTTTTACTACATTAAAGGCGCTATATAAATGCAAGTTGTTGTTGAGTTGAAGGGAGATCCGGGTAAGAATAAAAACTACTTACGAATCTCGCTGGTATCAGTGACTTTGAACTTCGTTGAGATCAGAGGCTGTTAAGGCAGCTGGTCTGGGCATTGCGGCATTATTTTGAATGCTCTGGTGTAAACAGAAAAGGAAAGACTGTGAGGAATATGTAGAGCAGTTTTCAGCTTTATACAAGATAGTAAAGACTCAGGGGAAACCCAGTGCTTTTATCGATCTTCACAAGGTTTATGACCCAGTGACTCTTGCAGTTCTGATGAAGAAGGTGGAAGCTACAGGAGCACATGGCCAAATCTTGGAATTTATCCAGACCTGCACTCCAGCTTCAAGATCGATATTAGGAGAGACAGGAGACCTGTATTAAGCCTGTTCCTCTCAAAAGAGGAGTGTGGCGATTGTCTACTGCCATGCATCCTATTCACTATCTTCATCAATCATGGGTTCGATGACGTTGTAAGGGATGATCACAGAATGTCTGCCTGAGGCATTTCTTGAACAATGAGCTAAACAATGGGGTATAACACCTGATGCCCCCAGTGTACTGTTATGGTTTTTTCTGCAACAGTGCTGGATTTTTGCCAAAAAGGTAAAGGGTTGCAGAGAGTGAGGGCTCCAACCTACACAATCTGTTGCTCATCACCCTGCAAGTGGAGTCAGTAGGTGGGCACATCTCTTGGCCAAAACCCCTTCAAACATGACCAGCAGTATACGGTTTATGAGGAGGAAGCCTAGGAACATCTGGAACATCAATAGGTTGGCACATTGCAAGCTTTCCTCTATAGGTGTCAGCCTAGGCACAGCGGTAGCACTCTCGCCTCAGAGTCAGAAGGTTATGGATTCTAAGCCCTACTCCTGTGACTTGAACCCATAATCCAGGCTAACACCTCAGTGGAGTGCTGCACTATCAGAGGAGCTGTCTTTTGGATGACGTTAAACCCGTCTGTCCTCTCAGGTGGATGTAAAAGATCCCACGGCACTATTTTCGACAAAGAGCAAGAGAGTTCTCTCTGTCTCCTGGCCAATATTTATCCCTAAATTAACACCTAAAGTTGTTTCTTTCTTATAGGGCCATCCAAAGTGGCAGACGTCCGCCATGTATCTCTGAGCTTTGGCAAGGCAGCTCCTGCAATACATCAGCTGGATGTTGGGTAGTGTGCTCATATAACCAGGGTTTAGTACCCACCAATGTTCCCTTTAATTTTGTTTTTGGCTGCTCGGCCTCTTTAACTTCATGTGCGGTTTTCCTATTTAAAAGCCGGTGAGCCCGCTGCGCGAGAAGCCGCGCAGCTTAAAGGGAACATCGGTACCCACCATCATTGGGTTGCAGCGAGCCAAACAGTTGCTGCACCTTCAACTTGTGGCACCACTGCTGAGTAGGGTATGGCGTGTGCCCATATTCTCCACCTATTCAGGGCAGAAACACATGCTTGTCAGTAGTCTATGCCCTACATTATTACAACAGTGACTGCACTTCAAAAGCACTTCTTTGTCAGTGAAGCAATTTGGGACGTAGAATCATACAGCAAAGAAGAAGGCCGTTCGGCCCATCGTGCCTGTGCTGGCTCTTTGAAAGATCCACTCCCCCCTGCTCTTTCCCCAAAGTCCTGCAAATGTTTCCTGTAGTGTATGTACTTTGCAGAAGGAACTATATTCTGCAGCCCCTGTATACTGCAGTACCAGTTGTTAAGTCTGTGTGTTATAATGAGAATTATTACACAGACCACAAGAGTAAATTTTAACAGGTCTTTACTAGTCGAAGGTCAGGGCGGAACTGCCCAATAAATCATTACACAGCACTTATATACCGGTGTGGTCACCACCGGTATTACAGTATACAGCAGCCAAGATAAAGTAGTGCATCTCTTAAAATAGTTCTCTTAAAGGTGGAGCGGTTACATACACTACACCAGTAGTGACCACCCCTGTATATAAGCCTGTGTAGTAACATTTGCATAGTAGTTCCAGGTTGCCTCCATTCAGTAAAGACCTGTTATAACCAACTCCTGCAGTCTGTGTCTCAATTATACACGGACATAATATTTCCTGCTCAAGTATTTCTCCAATTCCCTTTTGAAAGTTACTATTGAATCTGCTTCCACCGCCCTTTCAGGCCGTGCATTCCAGATCACAACAACTTGCTGCGTAAAATACATTCTCCTCATCTCCCCTTTGGTTCTTTTGACAATGACCTGAAATCTGTGCCCTTGGGTTGCCAACCTTCCTGCCACTGGAAACAGTTTTTCCTTATTTACTCTATCAAAATCCCTCATGATTTTGAACACCTCTATCAAATCTCCCCTTAACCTTCTCTGCTCTAAGGAGAAAAACCTGAGCTTCTCCAATCTCTCCACGTAACTGTAATCCCTCATCCCTGGAACCATGCTAATAAATCTCCTCGACACCCCCTCCAAGGCCTTGACATCCTTCCTAAAGTGTGGTGCGCAGAATTGGACACAATACTCCAGCTGAGGCCTAACCAGAGATTTTTAAATTTAGTGTAACTTCCTTGATTTTGGGTTGGGACACTTGTCTTTTTCTCAAGTTCTCAGAAAGGGTCTACACCCGAATTGTTAACCCCGTTTTTTCACTTTACAAATGCATTTCCAGCATCTTCTGTTATTTTTTTATTTTGATAACATAAATGTTTAGAGCGAGGCAGGTGTGTTGCACTCTGGTGCATGGTTGCTGATCGACCAGCTAACCTGGCTGATTAAAGGCAGACCTGTCACTGAGATTCTTCCCATGTGGCTCCAGACACAGCAGCAAGCCAATACCATAATAGGGCAGGTGGTCTGAGCTGGAGCAGCAATAGGATAAGTTGCAGGGTTTTAGTTGGTTGAACTGCAGCAGAACCCCTGCGCACACTTGGAGCGGGATCTCCACGTCTTGGCTCTTCCTAACTGTGCCTGAGCTCTCTGGCCTTAGGTGGGGTGTGTCACCGCAGGGAGGGAGTGCGCACTCCATATCAGGCAAGCGCGAGCTCTACATGCAAAAGCAGAATACTGCGGATCAATGTTCCCTCTCATTTTGTTTGTGCGATTTTTATATTGAAAAGCCGGCCAGCCGGCTGTGCGGGTTCCCTGGAGTGCTGTGCAGCCGCAGGGCTTACAGGGAACATTGCTGCGGATGCTGGAAATCTAAAATAGAAACAGAAAATGCTGGAAATACTCAGCAGGTCAGGCAGCATCTGTGGAGAGAGAAACAGAGTTAACGTTTCAGGTCGATGACCTTTCGTCAGAACTCTTCTCTTGTTTTCTGGTTTAGGAGCTCTACATATGTGGTTTTGTCAGTTGATTGGCTTAGAGATTCTTAAATATGGGAATGAGTGGGCTCCAGATTCCTGCTGACCACAATCAACTCACCACTGCCTTTACTCCATTTTTCTGCCATTCAAATGTCCTCATTTCACCCTGTTGCAGATCTTAGCTATTTCCTTTCCCTTCTGATTCTTTCCGAAGTTAGATCATATGCTGTCGGTTGCCTCCAGAACTTCTACACTCGATTTATTCCAGGGATTTTTCCTTCTCAACTCTGGCACTTCCCTCGCTTTTGACTTGACTGTCCTTGGTTGCTATCTCTGTTAAGTATGTGTATTGTATTGAACAATTAACACAAAGACTTAAACGTACAACTCAAACAGGTCTTTACTGGTTGGAGGTAGGGACTATACGTAGGTCTTTACTTCATGCCCACAGGCGGGAACTGAGGGGAGATCAGTACCCACAGTACTATTTATACCCCTATGGCCAGGAGTGGTACTGCGTATCACTACGCCCAACAAGTAGTGCAGTCCTGTCCATAGGTTCAAAGTAGCACACATATTACATACACAACATTCCTCCCTTCCTAGCTTTACAGTCATCTCCCCATTTAACATAACGTAATAACATATATACATATATAACTTCAGGTTTACATAACAGAATAACATAGATACATAGATAACTTCATGTCAAAACAGATCACAGATTCAGTCTCTGCGGAAAACAGTTCACAGATTCAATCTCTGTGGTGTAGTCGGTTCACGCTGCTGGAGTGACTCATTCAATAGTCCTTCCATGGATTTAAGAGTTTGAACTTCCGAACTGAATTGGCTCCGTTCGGAGGGACCACGTGTGTGATCTGGTAGAGGTAATAATGGTTCAGATGGGTCATCTTCTGTTTCGACTTTTCCTTTTCTGCTTCTTGGAGACTCTCTGGGCTCCACTGTCAGCTGCCAGCTGCATGCGCAGTTCCTCCTTCTCTTCCTCCTTTTTCCGTAGTAGAGCCACCTTCTCCCGATGTTCCGTAGACTTTCGGTGCTCCTCCATGATTTCTGTATGGTGGGAGTCGAAGTTACAAGTTGGGCAGGACAGGACATAGTAATATTCGGTGTCGTCCTGATCTAGGCCAGCGAGAGGGTCTTCTATTTCCTCCATACCCAGCTGGGCGTTAGCCAGCTTTTGTTCCAAGTCCAGACATCTTTCCTGAAGAGACTTCTTCATGCGTACCTCTTCATCCAGCTTTTTCTGGGCTTTCAGCAAGTCGTTTACTAATGACCTCATTTGAGATTTTACGACTTCAACTTCTTTTGGAGATTGATTGATCGGACTATTCAATCCCTCTACCGGAGCAGCTGTTTCAGCGGTCTGTTGTTCTACGTTGACGTGAGTCAGCGTACTTTTGGCATCCAAAGGCTGCTCTGTTGCAGTCATCTCAGTCTGTGTTGCCACCTCAGCTCTTCCAATAACCTTTGAGAGCTCCGAACCCCTTTCGTTTGAATATTGAAGTTCGTGTTCAAGTTTTTCCCATTTCAGAGTCCTGTCCTTCAGCATATGCAGGAGTTGGCTGACCGTTAATGTTGTGTATGTAATATGTGTGCTACTTTGAACCTATGGACAGGACTGCACTACTTGTTGGGCGTAGTGATACGCAGTACCACTCCTGGCCATAGGGGTATAAATAGTACTGTGGGTACTGATCTCCCCTCAGTTCCCGCCTGTGGGCATGAAGTAAAGACCTATGTATAGTCCCTACCTCCAACCAGTAAAGACCTGTTGAGTCATACGTTTAAGTCTTTGTGTTAATTGTTCAATACAATACACATACTTAACACTGGCGACGAGTCAGGTTCTTACCCTGCGGCAGTTGAAGAGAGGTTTCAAACATCACCACACCACTAGAAGCGACAGGCTTTAGGACTCTGAAGCCTCCATCAGCGACTGAGCACTGGAGTGCAGCAAACATCCTGACAGCTTCCAGCGACTGACAGAAGTCTTTCTGCAGTTTCCTTGTTCAACCTAGGTGGTGGGGTAAGCCGTGCAGTGTTGGCTGCAAAGACAGGGCTGGGGAAGTTGGAGAAGATAAGGGTGATCGCAATCCCTGATAAGAGCCGCGGTGAAACGCGCGAGCGGGTAAGCCAGAGCCTGGGAGGGAGCGAGCAAGAGCCGCGCGAGCGGGTGAGCCAGAGGCCGGGAGCCGCTTCAAGTGCGAGGCGCAGCGCGGGCCAGCGATCGGAACCAAAGATAAGGGCCGCACTCGGGGGCTGAAGGGAGACGGCGTTGGGGGACGGGTGAAGACCGCCAAGCGCGGGAAAACCGCCATTTTGTGGGCGGAGGACGATGGCAAGAGCGGGAAGCCGCCATCTTTGATAACAAGTAAACAAAATAAAATCTGAGAAATTGCAAATCTACAATGCCTAAACACGGGAATATTAGTACCTTTGATAGTGACCTCGAAGATTGGGCCATATATGTTGAAAGAGTAAAAAATTATTGTAAGGCCAATAAAATTCGTGACCAAGATAAAGCTCTAACATTATTAAATTTAATGGGTGCGAAGACATACGGGCAATTGAAACACCTGTTATCACCAGATGAACCGGCGGATAAGACGTTCGATGAGATTGTTACTGTCCTGAAAGATCATCTAAACCCCACGCCGCTGATGCTAGCGGAACGATTTAAATTTTACGACAGAAGGCAGCTACAGCATGAAAGCAATGCTGATTATTTGCTGGAATTGCGTAAATTAGCGAAATATTGCCAGTTTGGAACGGGACTGACAGAGGCACTTCGAGACAAATTTGTGTGTGGTTTATTTAAACAGGATACACAAAAGCGACTGCTCGAGGAGAATGAGCTGACGCTTGAGAAGGCGGTCACTATGGCAGCAGCACACGAAGCCGCAGCGAGAGGCACGGCAGTAATGCAGCTACGGTCACCGGAGCTCAGTGCACACAAATTGGGTGTGAGTTCTGGCAAATGTTATCGTTGTGGAAAGACAACGCATGATCAGAACCAGTGTTGGTTTAAAAACCAAGAATGTAGAACTTGTGGTAGGCTTGGACATATAGCTAGAGTATGCAGGTCAGGGAAGAAGACCAGCAACAAGAAGTCACCGCAAGGAAAATACGCAAAGGTACACAAGGTGACCGAACAGGAGTCCGATTCAGACGCTAGCAGTAATGAACTGGCTAGCTTAAGCTGTAATGAACTGGCTAGCTTAAGAGTACTCAACGCTGGTAAGGGTGCAGACCTCCAGACAATTTGGGTCACTCTTCAGATAGAAGGAGTCCAAGTAAAACTGGAATTGGACACTGGATCGGCATTGACGGTCATAAATAAGAAAGATTACGGAAAGTTATTCCAACATATTCCCCTACAGGATACGGGGATTATATTGAAAACATACACGGGGCAAAGAGTGTACCCCATCGGGAAAATAGAGGTTGCAGTGGTCCACAAGGGCGAAGACAGTCAAATAATGGACTTATATGTGATATCTGAAGGAGGTTCTCCACTACTAGGACGGGAGTGGATTAGGAAAATGAATATGGACTGGCATTTCCTACAAACAATAACGAGTGAGAACTCGGTGAAGATAGTCGGCCCAGACTCTGGAACGGATGATGGTAAGCCCAACTCAGGTGCAAAAGACAAAGTTTCAGCACAGAATTCCACTGAGCAACAACAACATAGTTTAACTGTGGATTCTGAGTCTGGCAAGTCTACTGATGTGCCCATTTCTGAGGGACACCGGGCTCGAACTCAACTCCATTTCAAACTACAACAGCAATTAGAACAAATGCTTCGCCGTTGTGAGCAAGAGTTGAATGCAACGAAAGAGTTCTTTGATATAGAGTTGGAGAATCTGGAAAGACAACAGAAGCAGCTGATGGAGAAAATGGAGCAGGAGCACACAAAACGTCTGATGTCAGAGGAGTTAACGGTCAGCCAACTCCTGCATATGCTGAAGGACAGGACTCTGAAATGGGAAAAACTTGAACACGAACTTCAATATTCAAACGAAAGGGGTTCGGAGCTCTCAAAGGTTATTGGAAGAGCTGAGGTGGCAACACAGACTGAGATGACTGCAACAGAGCAGCCCTTGGATGCCAAAAGTACGCTGACTCACGTCAACGTAGAACAACAAACCGCTGAAACAGCTGCTCCGGTAGAGGGATTGAATAGTCCGATCAATCAATCTCCAAAAGAAGTTGAAGTAGTAAAATCTCAAATGAGGTCATTAGTAAACGACTTGCTGAAAGCCCAGAAAAAGCTGGATGAAGAGGTACGCAGGAAGAAGTCTCTTCAGGAAAGATGTCTGGACTTGGAACAAAAGCTGGCTAACGCCCAGCTGGGTATGGAGGAAATAGAAGACCCTCTCGCTGGCCTAGATCAGGACGACACCGAATATTACTATGTCCTGTCCTGCCCAACTTGTAACTTCGACTCCCACCATACAGAAATCATGGAGGAGCACCGAAAGTCTACGGAACATCGGGAGAAGGTGGCTCTACTACGGAAAAAGGAGGGAGAGAAGGAGGAACTGCGCATGCAGCTGGCAGCTGACAGTGGAGCCCAGAGAGTCTCCAAGAAGCAGAAAAGGAAAAGTCGAAACAGAAGATGACCCATCTGAACCATTATTACCTCTACCAGATCACACACGTGGTCCCTCCGAACGGAGCCAATTCAGTTCGGAAGTTCAAACTGTTAAATCCATGGAAGGACTATTGAATGAGTCACTCCAGCAACGTGAACCGACTCCACCACAGAGATTGAATCTGTGAACTGTTTTCCGCAGAGACTGAATCTGTGATCTGTTTTGACATGAAGTTATCTATGTATCTATGTTATTCTGTTATGTAAACCTGAAGTTATATATGTATATATGTTATTACGTTATGTTAAATGGGGAGATGACTGTAAAGCTAGGAAGGGAGGAATGTTGTGTATGTAATATGTGTGCTACTTTGAACCTATGGACAGGACTGCACTACTTGTTGGGCGTAGTGATACGCAGTACCACTCCTGGCCATAGGGGTATAAATAGTACTGTGGGTACTGATCTCCCCTCTGTTCCCGCCTGTGGGCATGAAGTAAAGACCTATGTATAGTCCCTACCTCCAACCAGTAAAGACCTGTTGAGTTATACGTTTAAGTCTTTGTGTTAATTGTTCAATACAATACACATACTTAACAGTTAACTCCTCTGACATCAGACGTTTTGTGTGCTCCTGCTCCATTTTCTCCATCAGCTGCTTCTGTTGTCTTTCCAGATTCTCCAACTCTATATCAAAGAACTCTTTCGTTGCATTCAACTCTTGCTCAAAACGGCGAAGCATTTGTTCTAATTGCTGTTGTAGTTTGAAATGGAGTTGAGTTCGAGCCCGGTGTCCCTCAGAAATGGGCACATCAGTAGACTTGCCAGACTCAGAATCCACAGTTAAACTATGTTGTTGTTGCTCAGTGGAATTCTGTGCTGAAACTTTGTCTTTTGCACCTGAGTTGGGCTTACCATCATCCGTTCCAGAGTCTGGGCCGACTATCTTCACCGAGTTCTCACTCGTTATTGTTTGTAGGAAATGCCAGTCCATATTCATTTTCCTAATCCACTCCCGTCCTAGTAGTGGAGAACCTCCTTCAGATATCACATATAAGTCCATTATTTGACTGTCTTCGCCCTTGTGGACCACTGCAACCTCTATTTTCCCGATGGGGTACACTCTTCGCCCCGTGTATGTTTTCAATATAATCCCCGTATCCTGTAGGGGAATATGTTGGAATAACTTTCCGTAATCTTTCTTATTTATGACCGTCAATGCCGATCCAGTGTCCAATTCCAGTTTTACTTGGACTCCTTCTATCTGAAGAGTGACCCAAATTGTCTGGAGGTCTGCACCCTTACCAGCGTTGAGTACTCTTAAGCTAGCCAGTTCATTACTGCTAGCGTCTGAATCGGACTCCTGTTCGGTCACCTTGTGTACCTTTGCGTATTTTCCTTGCGGTGACTTCTTGTTGCTGGTCTTCTTCCCTGACCTGCATACTCTAGCTATATGTCCAAGCCTACCACAAGTTCTACATTCTTGGTTTTTAAACCAACACTGGTTCTGATCATGCGTTGTCTTTCCACAACGATAACATTTGCCAGAACTCACACCCAATTTGTGTGCACTGAGCTCCGGTGACCGTAGCTGCATTACTGCCGTGCCTCTCGCTGCGGCTTCGTGTGCTGCTGCCATAGTGACCGCCTTCTCAAGCGTCAGCTCATTCTCCTCGAGCAGTCGCTTTTGTGTATCCTGTTTAAATAAACCACACACAAATTTGTCTCGTAGTGCATCTGTCAATCCCGTTCCAAACTGGCAATATTTCGCTAATTTACGCAATTCCAGCAAATATTCAGCATCGCTTTCATGCTGTAGCTGCCTTCTGTCATAAAATTTAAATCGTTCCGCTAGCATCAGCGGCGTGGGGTTTAGATGATCTTTCAGGACAGTAACAATCTCATCGAACGTCTTATCCGCCGGTTCATCTGGTGATAACAGGTGTTTCAATTGCCCGTATGTCTTCGCACCCATTAAATTTAATAATGTTAGAGCTTTATCTTGGTCACGAATTTTATTGGCCTTACAATAATTTTTTACTCTTTCAACATATATGGCCCAATCTTCGAGGTCACTATCAAAGGTGCTAATATTCCCGTGTTTAGGCATTGTAGATTTGCAATTTCTCAGATTTTATTTTCTTTACTTGTTATCAAAGATGGCGGCTTCCCGCTCTTGCCGTCGTCCTCCGCCCACAAAATGGCAGTTTTCCCGCGCTTGGCGGTCTTCACCCGTCCCCCGACGCCGTCTCCCTTCAGCCCCCGAGTGCGGCCCTTATCATCTGTGCGATCGATAGCCCGCGCTGTGCACCGCGGCTCTCGCACCTTGAGCTTCTGCAGCCGCCGCGCCTTTCAGTCCAAGTGCGGCCCTTATCTTTGGTCCCGATCGCTGGCCCGCGCTGCGCCTCGCACTTGAAGCGGCTCCCGGCCTCTGGCTCACCCGCTCGCGCGGCTCTTGCTCGCTCCCTCCCGGGCTCTGGCTTACCCGCTCGCGCGTTTCACCGCGGCTCTTATCAGGGATTGCGATCACCCTTATCTTCTCCAACTTCCCCAGCCCTGTCTTTGCAGCCAACGCTGCACGGCTTACCCCACCACCTAGGTTGAACAAGGAAACTGCAGAAAGACTTCTGTCAGTCGCTGGAAGCTGTCAGGATGGCTGCTGCACTCCAGTGCTCAGTCGCTGATGGAGGCTTCAGAGTCCTAAAGCCTGTCGCTTCTAGTGGGGTGGTGATGTTTGAAACATCTCTTCAACTGCCGCAGGGTAAGAACCTGACTCGTCGCCAGTGTTAAGTATGTGTATTGTATTGAACAATTAACACAAAGACTTAAACGTATAACTCAAACAGGTCTTTACTGGTTGGAGGTAGGGACTATACGTAGGTCTTTACTTCATGCCCACAGGCGGGAACTGAGGGGAGATCAGTACCCACAGTACTATTTATACCCCTATGGCCAGGAGTGGTACTGCGTATCACTACGCCCTACAAGTAGTGCAGTCCTGTCCATAGGTTCAAAGTAGCACACATATTACATACACAACAATCTCCTCTTTCCTTCGGTTGCTCTTCACACTCCTCGAGTTTCCTATCTCCGTGCTCTTTTACCATCTTTTCCTAGTCTTTGTCCTTTGGCGAGGGTTTCATTCCTCCTGCACCACTGCCACATCATCAAGATTTGTCAAGTCTTTTGGACCAAAAAGGATCGATCCGAATGTTATTTAAATGGTGAAAAGCTAGGAGCAGTGGACGTCCAAAGAGATTTAGGGGTCCATGTATACAGATCATTACAATGTTGTGCTCAGGTAAAAAAAAATCAATAAGGCTAATGGAATGTTAGCCTTTATAGCTGGAGGGCGAGAATATAAAGTTTTGCTACAGTTACACAAAGCCCTGGTTAAAGAAAGGAAGACTTGCATTTATATAGCGCCTTTCACGACCACTGGACTTCCCAGTGAAGTACTTTTTGAAGTGTAATCACTGTTGTAATGTAGGAAAAGTGGCAGCCAATTTGTGCAAACAGCAATGTGATAAATGACCAGATAATCTGTTTTTTTATTATGTTGATTGAGGGATAAATATTGGCCAGGACACCGGGGATAACTCCCCTGCTCTTCTTCAAAATAGTGCCATGGGATCTTTTACATCCACCTGTGAGAGCAGACGGGGCCTTGGTTTAACGTCACATCCGATAGACGACATCTTCAACAGTGCCGCACTCCCTCAGTACTCCACTGGAGTGTCAGCCTAGATTTTTGTGCTGAAGTTTCTGGCATGGAACTTGAACCTACAACCTTCGGAATACAGAAGTGAGAGTGCTACCAACTGAGCCCCATTTGACACCTATATGATTAGACCATATATGGAGTACTGTGGACAGTTCTGGGCACCGCACCTTAGCAAGGATATATTGACCTTGTAAAGAATAGAATAGTACAGCACCAAAGGAGGCCATTCGGCCCATCAAGTCTGCGCCGGCACTTTTGAAGAGCAATCCAGTTAGTCCCACTCCCTCGCTCTTTCTCCATATCCCTGAAATTTTTCTCCTTCAAGTATTTATCCAATTCCACTTTGAAGGCTACCATTGAATCTGTATCCACCGCCCTATCAGGCAGTGCGTTCCAATCCTAACCACTCATTGCGCAAAAAAGGTTTTCCTCATGTTGCCTCTGGTTCTTTTGCCAATCAACCTTAAATCTGTGCCTTCTGGTTCATAGAATCATAGAATGGTTACAACACGGAAGAAGGCCATTCGGCCCATTGAGCCCGTGCCGGCTCTCTGCAAGAGCACTTCAGCTAGTCCCACTCCCCCACCCTTTCCCCGGAGCTCTATAATTTTTTTTCCTTCAGGTACTTATCCAACTCCCTTTTGAAAGCCATGATTGAGTCTGTCAGCACCACCCTTTCAGGCAGTGCATTCCGATCCTAACCACTCACTGAGTAAAAATGTTTTTCCTCATGTTGCCTTTGGTTCTTCTGCCAATCAACTTAAATCTGTGTCTTCTGGTTCTCGACCTCTCTGCCAATGGGAACAGTTTCTCTCTATCTACTCTGTCCAGACCCCTCATGAATTTGAACACCTCTATCAAATTTCCTCTCAATCTTCTCTCCTCTAAGGAGAGCAACCCCAGCTTCTCCAGTCTATCCATGTAACTGAAGCTATCGAACCTTCAGCCATTGGAAACAGTTTCTCCTTATTTACTCTATCTGAATCCTTCATGATTTTAAACATCTCTATCAAATCGCCTCGTAGCCTTCTCTGCTCTAAGGAGAACAACCCCAGCTTCTCCAGTCTATCCACGTAACTGTAAAATCCCTCATCCCTGGAACATTCTAGCATTCTAGTAAATCTCTTCCGCACCCTCTCCAAAGCCTTCACGTCTTTCCTAAAGTGCGGAGCCCAGAATTGGACACAATACTCCAGCTGGGTCCACTCCAAATTAAGGTTTAGCATAACTTCCTGGCTTTTGTAATCTATGCCTCATTTATAAAGCCCAGGACCCCATATGCTTTGTTAACCTGTCCTGGCACCCCCAAAGATTTGTGCACAAACATCCTCAGGTCTCTCTGTTCTTGCACCCTCTTTAAAATGGTACCATTTAGCTTGTATTGTCTCTCCTCATTCTTCCTACCAAAATGTATCAGCTACCCTTTGTGTAAAAAGTGCTTCCTGACATCACCACTGAACGGCCCAGCTCTAATTTTAAGGTTGTGCCCCCTTGTTCTGTACCACCTGCCAGAGGAAATAACAGTCCAAAGATGTGCGGGTTAGGTTGATTGGCTATGATAAATTGACCCTTAGTGTTAGGGGGATTACATACGTGGGGTTACGGGGATAGGGTGGGATATGTGTTGGTGTAGGGGTTATGGGGATCGGGTGGGATATGTGTCGGTGCAGGCTCGATGGGCCGAAATGGCCTCTATCTGCACTGTGGGGTTTCTGTGATTCTGTGATTCTCTCTATACGCCTCAATTAGATCACCGCTTAATCTTCTAAACTCGAGGGAATTACAAGCCTAGTCTATGCAACCTGTCCTCATAATTTAACACTCTAACCCCGGTATCATTCTGGTGAATCTGCGCTGCACCCCCTCCAAGGCCAATATGTCACTAGAAATCACTAAAAGCAAGTGGACAGGTACAAGAAATAATCAAAAGCCCTGGTCGGACCACATCTGGACACTGTGTACAGTTCTGGCCACCGCACCTTAGAAAGGATATATTGGCCTTGGAAGGAGGGCAGTGCAGATTCACCAGAATGTTACCAGGGCTCCAAAAGTTAGATTATGAGGAGAGATCACATAAACTAGGCTTGTATTCCCTGGAATATAGAAGGATAAGGGGTGATTTGATTGAAGTTTTAGGATTTTCAAAGGAATTGATAGGGTAGATAGCGAGAAACTGGTGGGGGATTCTAGGACAAGGGGACATAACCTTAAAATCAGAACCAGGCCACTCAGGAGAGAAGTTAGGAAACACTTCTTCCCGCAAAGGGTGGTAGAAATGGGGAACTCTCTTCCACAAAGTGCAGTAGATGCCAACTCACTTAATAATTTTGAATCTGAGAGTGATAGATTTTTGCTAGCCAAGGGTATTAAGGGATATGCAGCCAATTCTTAGCCTGTGTTCAGTTAGCTGATCTTGCTGGGGCACTAGAGGAGGTACTACAATTGGCATCAGCACTCTTGGGCAGCAGAAAATGTGCCATGGTTCCTGCTCCTGATTGCTATACAGTGATCTCTGCTGGAAAGTGTGCATGTATGCATTAGGTGAGGGTGGGATTGCACCAAATTATGATACCCCCACAGTTGAATAGCTATCTGACACTCAACACGTCCAGGGTCATATACATATATAGGAATGGCTGCTAGGCTTGGAGGTTTTGGAGGGCTCCCGTGTGGTTCTGTATCTTAGCAACAACCAGCATCTTCAGGACCAATGCAGGTGCAGTAGTGGGGTGGTTATGGTATGGGTCGAGCAACCTTGTGATTTGTGAGTTCTAATCCTACCTAAGGTAATTTGTGAAACTGAATTCAGAAAGCCTGGCAATTTGTGGGCTGTCACTCACGGAAGCTGCCAGATTGTTCTAGTAACCCAGCGGGTTCATTAATGGCCTTCAGGGAAGGGAACCTGCCGCCCCTATCTCGTCCGTCAAAAAAACCCAAATTAAGCAATATTGTAGTTGGAAATCAGGGATCTCAAAATAAA